>NC_068443.1:11845847-11978347 GCF_023373465.1 Oncorhynchus keta | reverse complement strand
TTCATTTGCAGAGATGTTTCGCAAATCAGACTGCATAATGCTCAGGGCATAATTTACATCCACGTTTGAGAGCAGCGCACAGAGAAGTCTTTGCATACGGTAATATAAAAGCTTGAGAAAGTCTAGGCAAGTCAAAGACCCTCTCAAGACATTTCACTGAGCTAGCCTCCAACTGAACGCCCCAAGGTTGGAAGCCATGATGATTTGACCTTGCTTTTGACCTGGCCTTCTTGTTTAGGTACTCTTTGTCATTTCTTTAAGTACATCTTTAAATATTCAATGTATGTGAAGGTAGGTCTTAAAACGGGTCTTTACTCTAACATAAGCATCAACAAAAATACTGCCATATTTCTAAAAATGACACCTAAGAATGAAGTGTCAATGAAAATATGACTATTCCTGAAGAAAAAGCGAACAAAATATTAACAGATCGGGGTTACATGAATAGAAAGTGGAACAGAGAAAGAATGAGAAAAAGAGGGGGGCTTGCCTAGGAATTAGGGGTGAAACGGACAGAGGCACCAGAACAGCCTTTCCACATGAGCAGTCCCAAACCCAGGATGAGCCCCTGTCCCCCTTGCTCACTTAAAGAGATAAGGCACCGCAGCAAAGGCTCTCAAATATGGATTAGACACCCAACTCCCCTGCACCTGAGCTGAAGCAAGCCACTTGATCAGAGTATTTTAAAAGGATGAAAAGAAGTGTGTGTCTCTGAGTAAAATAGAGAGAGAACAAGAGAAGGGGGGTGTAGAATGTGAAAAATGCAAATATTTCAGAGGATAAAGGAATAAACTAAATTATATTTTGAGTTGGTATTCAGTTTGTTTAAAATAATATTTAGGAAGTGTGTGGTTTGAGGAACAGTAACGTTGAACTGACCCTTGCAGCCTTACCCTAACTCAAATATTAGACAGCAAAATAATAGTACATTTGGCTTGGACAAATACTCTATAGGCCTATATTAACATTTTGAAATGAAATATTTTACAATTAAAAAATTAACTATGTAAATGAACTATGTAAATGTATTTAAAATTGTTTTCATTACTAGATACGGTATTTGGAAAACTACCATGCTGTCTAAGTGGTATGAAGTATGTATCCATGGTCTCTGTCCTCAACACACACAACATACAGGGACACACAGCTTTGGGTTCTTACATACAGGTCTACTTTGATCACTGTTTTCGCAGATCATTTTCCTGCACAGCAGGAAATGCTAATTGTAGTGTATTTAAGGTTTAAAATGGCTTCTAAAGTTTCTAATTTCCACTTTAAATTGATTGTCTGGGTTTGCCCTGTCGGAAAATGTATCAATCCCTAGAAAAATTTCAATGAATTATAATCCACATAATAATTCACATTTCCTGTTGCTGCAGGATTTATGTGCCTGCTGTGAGAAGCAGGGTGAAATTAAGACATGTAGCACCTTCCCAAAACCTAAGATGACCTATCGACTGAGACAAAATGACCGCCACTAGTAAAACAAGCACATCTCAATAATGGACTAACTTCCACTCCCTTTCTCCCATTTATTTACGCACAATAGAAAACTATTCTGTACCAGAACACAACACTGGGGATGACTGCATTAGCTAGTAGCTACACCACGGTACCTAATATACAAGCTAGAGCATCATATGCAAACGTCTCAGACTTCTCAATTGATGTATATACGGTTTGAGGACCAACGTTTTAACTGCTGCCGTACTCTTAGGGCCAACTTGTTAAGTATTTGCACCCGTGAAGAACGAAAGATAAACTGAATATTAAGTGAAAGGATATGTGGAATATTATATATTTTATGTTTTTATCTGTAGTATTGTTACCTGTAATTTGGTGGTTGATCCTTGTAGGTTTGACCTGGGCCCTCCTCCTCCCAGTCCCTGGTATCTGAGACGTCAAGGTAACATGAGACGCCATCTTGTTTTCGGACAGGTGCACCTTCCAGTATGTACAATCACTTTTTCTTTTCTTCTTCCTGAAATAAACAATTATTGAGAGACATGATGGGTTACAATGCTGTTGATCAAAATATCAACCATTATTAACTGTTATTAACCGTTATCAACCATTATAACCGTATAAAGGATATCGGAGAATACAAATTAGGATATAGCATGCACACCTAGGCCTGAATTTTCAAAAAGACAAATGACGTTAATTATTTTGAGTATATTAACCTTAAAAATCATACAATTATAGCATGTATTGTATCAACTGAAAACACATGTCATTGATAAATTCTGAAGTTTTGCTTGTGTCTCTGTGTTCCGTTGCTCTACTGCTACTTTTCTAGTAGTCAACCAGAGATTGAGGAAGAGTCTGTGTAGATCATTTCAAATCATCCAAACATCAGCCAAGAAGACTCCTACTCTTCTTCCTACATTCTCATTCCAATTCAAAGCCAAACTTTCAACAACCCAGAAGTATACATCAAAGATTGAGCTATGTGTCACTCATCCTCCAAATAGAATGTGGGTTATGACACGTCACTCACAGCCAAAGATAGATCCTTATTTATGATCATTCTAAGAATAGTATAAACAGAACAGAAACTATTCTGTACTGTGTTACGTTGTTCAATTCTAGAACAATCTCCTCAGAATGACTATTCAAACTCACTTTGAACTTGGTGTGAAATACTGTACTGTACGCATAATGAACAACCAATGTCTACTTCAGGAACTTCAACATAATAAACATTATTATGCCTCAAATACACACCTCCAGCAGTTAACTGTCACCAGTTACATGCAATCATTATCACTAAATATAGATGGAATCATGAGGAAGACATTATAGGCTACAGAACACGTTGAGAACCTGTCACTGACCAGCTATATGAATTAGTTTCATTACTGCTCCACACAAGGGCAACACAACCGTGATACTGAGATCAAAATACAAGTTTGGAGCTGAATAGAGAAGATTGATCTATTTCTTTCTTACAGTAAAAAGTACATACACCCTGTTCTTCTGACGTGGTGAGAGGGATTTACATACATTCTGTGTATACAGTAAAATAATTACAGGAACTATCCAGCTGTGCCAACGTCTAACATCACACCTGTTTTGTGTGCATTCAAATGAACACTCTTTCTCACCCTACATAGAGGCATGTGTCTCTCCTAACAATATGTAGGTGGCTGTAGCCAACAACATGAATCTGCTATCACTCAGTTCTTGACAGGTAAAACCTAAAGTTTGAAGATGGTAGAACGACTGTTGTTACGGCTAATACCGAGTGTTCAGGAGTCCTATGGCTGGGGGGTAGAAGCTGTTTAGAAGCCTCTTGGACCTAGACTGGGTGCTCCGGTACCGCTTGCCGTGCGGTAGCAGAGAAAACAGTCTGTGACTAGGGTGGCTGGAGTCTGACAATTTTTTTCCTCTGACACCACCTGGTATAGAGGTCCTGGATGGGGTGCAGGGGACGCAACTTTGGTTTTAGAAGTGGGGGGTACATAATATTATTGTTACATTTTTTCAGTCTGATAAACACGCCAAACAGCCTACCCGTCCACTCGGAGGCGTCAGCATGGTCCTAAAGCACACCGTTGCCTCATTTTGTATCACATTCCAATGATAAAACTAGGGGGAACCAAAATGCAGTTTCAGAATGTGGGGAATGTCCCCCCATCCTCAGCGAAAGTTGCGCCCCTGGCAAATACACAAAATCCCATTGTAATCGTCTATGATTGTCATCAAAACGATAAGGTAGCCTAGGCAGTATGCTATGCAACTTGTGTTTTCTTTTCATTATGTGTTTGCCCCAAAATACAGGTAGGCTATAGTAGAAAGGTGAATATATTGGTTTGACTATCAGGGTTATTTGAAATATACAGTATTGAAACCCACCACTAAGTAAAGCTATACATTTCACAGAGATGTCTGATATGCAACAAGCTCTCACAATCTCACATCAGAATTGGAAGTTCATCCATGTTTCAGAAATGTCACATTTTTAAGTTGTTCTAAACATCAAATTTCGAAGTGTTTGCTTACTGCTTTGTATTGTTATTGTAAGGTTAAGTTTAGGCATTAACTCATAATGCTTCATGTAATGGTTAAGGTTAATGATAGGTTTAAAAGGAAAACATCAAAAACAACTTTATATTGCTGGATTCGAACATGCAACCTTGAGATGATTAAGATACATGGATGCATGTCTAATTCTGACATGAGACGTGAGAGTTTGTTGCATATCAGACATCTCTGTGAAATGTATAGCTTTACTTAGCATTACTTAGTAGTGGGTTTCAATTTATGTAAAGCCTATTTGAAGGTAACAGTGCTCACTGTTGCTCCTAGTGGCCGGTTTCCACTTCACCTCCCGACGTCCTGAGACAATGATGGACGTCGAATACTGACTTGTATCATGGGTAACCTGCCTGCTGATATCGCTGCTTCAAGAACCAAGTGACACCTCAGAACTGACCAATCGGAGGAAATTTATTTCTTTACCCTTTCTTCTGTTTTTCCAGACCGAATAGCAATAACACTATCAGAACAACTGTCTTGCATTTATATATTCCTCATTTGCCTTTCCGGTTATAAAGTACAGCAGCTTAACTCTATAACTATTTAGAAATGTGCATTAGGTCCAAGTATCAAGATGCTCGACTGTTCGCATCCATTGACAGCTCAGCCAGCGTATTCTCAGCTCGTATTCAAGATAGGCTACACATCAGTTAAAACTGATTCATTTTTAGATGTATAATTTCACACCTGAATACACTAAATCCAAAGCTATCTACCGTTTCTCAGCAGGCAGGAATCGAATTGAATCCCCACGTCGGCATTTTGGGTGTTCTGAACTGGCACAGACATGTGCAGCATCCAGCGCCCCCCTACCTTCTCCCTGCCCAGACCATAGCCACCTCGACGCAGGCCCGGCGTCTGAAGCCTTTGGAATTAGTTTATACTTTCGGTTCTCTAGCTTTATGAAATTATAACTCATACAGCTAGATAACCAAAGACACAAACGAACCCGTCGTCTCTTAAAGGGGCCGCTGCGTATCCGCTGTTTGTGGTCACATGGAGCAGAAACAGTCGTTGGAGCGAGGCGCTCGATAGGCTCTCCCGCACTGCCAACACACCGTATAGCTCCGTAGACAACGATGCTGTTCTCCCAGCATATGTATGCATGCCATGTATATAAATATATTTATTTATTTGTGTAGATAGGGCTATGTAAGGGAATGCTATCTACGTAGCTGACACACACCACACACACAGTCTTAACTATCAAGTTCAACGATTTACCGACTTAAATCTGAAAATATCACACCCATCTTTCGAACTTTAAAATATAATATTAAAAAGGCTTTCATTTAGAGTAGCCTATAGGCTAGGTTACATTCAGATAGGGTATTATTTTAGTAAATCACATAGACCTAACGCAAAACTATAATAACGGCAATGCATGCGCTGGGTAGCAAATAGGCTATTGCAACAAAACTGCCTAAGCGCCTTAATTACATTCTCAGCAACTAACATGTTGTTATTGCTAATATTGACAAAAAAATAGAAAATGCCGAGGGTACACGAAAAGCATAGTCCTTAAAGCCATCACTAGGTAACATGAACTTCTTAAGGCTATCTCTTACTCATCCCAAAAATACAATTTCACACAAAGACTAATACAGTTCAGAATATTATCTTTATAACCTATGACAATACAATGAATACAAATTATGCACATCTTAAAATAAAGACATCTTACTCACAGATGCACAGTTCGTAGTATCCGTTCATCATTTTTGTTATTCCAATTTCTAAAATGTGTTTTTAGTAAGAATATGTAGATAGCCTGTAAGGCAAATGAAGGTGTCAGTGTCAAATTGAAGAAAGTAGACTATATGAGAATATACCACGGCAGATATCCATAGGCTACAGAATGGTGTCGCCTCCCTGACACACAGGCTGCAACTGACGAGCATGAGATAGTTCACAATATGCTAATTGGTTAACTCCCCCGCGCGCCCCGCCTACTAATCCCAAACCGCCCTGACCACCACACACACACACACACACACACACACACACACACACACACACACACACACACACACACACACACACACACACACACACACACACACACACACATACACACACACACACACGTAAAATTTAAATATTCATGGTGCATTTCACTATGTAAATGCATTATTGTGGTGTAGTCCTCACTGGAAGAATCCATGATATTCTCCACACGCGTCTGTCTATACAATGGAGACACCAAACATACTCTCAGAATAGGCAAGTCAACCAGCAATGTAAGGTTTATACAAACCTAACCTTTGCAGCAAGAACATAGTTGGATGTCATTTGGGAATATTGAGCATTATCTTGAGAATCCGGTGCAGCACTGCTAGTTTGTCAGAATGAAGGTTTACACATTTACAGCAATGCTGTGGTTAACATAAATAGGCCTATACATAAGCCTAGAAAACGCTCAGTGGTAATATGCACTGAAATAGCTACATATAATCACCAGGCCTAGAGGTTTTGTCAAAATCCCAAACACGGAATTGAAGGAGCTAGTGATGTTGATTTCATAATACATGACATCATAAAGGGTCATTTCGTGAAGTAGTTTAGGGAATGCCTATACCACCCACCGTTTTAACAGCGGGCCTATTTGAGAAAGGGCCTCTATAGGTCCACTCAGCATTCATTTTTATCTGGCAAAAATACAAATGTATTTCTTAGATTATAGATTGTCCAACTTGGCTGCATGTTGTCTCCGTTTACTCAAGTTTTTTTCTATTTATTCACCACATACATTTTTAAATAGTCATCACAATTTGGTCAAAGATAAAATGTTTTACAATATGAAAGGCATGAAAATAGTCAGGGGAGGTAAAGTGGAAAATATTATTCATTACAACTGCGAAAAGTCCTAAATTACACCGTTCAAAATATATCAAAAACATGCTCACGAATCAAGGGCTACACTTAACCAAAATTCGTGTTATTTTTTAACATTTCAATTAAGAGTTTTTAATGAGGTATAGGCCGATCTACGACTTATAATAGGAAAGAATAAGACAACGTTCGTGCTTTTGCTTAAGCTTCATATTGCCTTTGAATATACCTATTTCTGCTATAGTGTTCTATACTCCGCATGCCATAACGACTATTTCAAAGTAATAAGATTGCTGTAAAAAACAAACCAGTATTTTTAGGCATAGGCTACTTATAGGGCTGATGATCATCTCTTTCGCACATACATATTCTAAACTTGTGCTTCAAGGAATTTATCCAATTACCCTACTTCCAAATATTCATTTCTGAGCTTCTCATCATCTGAGCGGTTCTGCTAACAAGCTCTTGCTAATTAATGTCTCTCATGATGAGCGGTGAATTGGGTCAACTAGCTGGCTGGCCTACATTGGGTCAACGAGCTGGCCTACATTGGGTCAACTAGCTGGCCTACATTGGGTCAACTAGCTGGCTGGCCTACATTGGTTCAACTAGCTGGCCTACATTGGGTCAACTAGCTGGCTGGCCTACTTTGGGTCAACTAGCTGGCTGGCCTACTTTGGGTCAACTAGCTGGCTGGCCTACTTTGGGTCAACTAGCTGTCTGGCCTACGTTGGGTCAACTAGCTGGCTGGCCTACTTTTGGTCAACTAGCTGGCTGGCCTACTTTGGGTCAACTAGCTGGCTGGCCTACTTTGGGTCAACTAGCTGGCTGGCCTACTTTGGGTCAACTAGCAGGCTGGCCTACTTTGGGTCAACTAGCTGGCTGGCCTACTGTGAGTCAACTAGCTGGCTGGTCTACTTTGGGTCAACGAGCTGGCTGGCCTACATTCTCTCTTACCTGTTGATCTCAGCAGCTATTTTAATAATGTTCATCACTGCTTCTTCCTCAGTTTTCTTACTGTACTAATGGGATTTGGTATTTTCGTCCACATTATCTTCACTCTAATATCCTCTATTTCAAAGCCAACAACAGTTTGAGATTTTACACCAGGATGAGGTGTTATAGGAAGATCTGCATTTAGTCAAATATTCACTCTACATCAAACATGACCAGAACATCTTCTCTCTCCCTCTACACACTCTCACAACCACAGCCAAACACACTGTAAAAACACACATTTACCCAAAAGGGAAATTATACCAGCACATAAATAAGTGTTGTTCCTTCGTGTGAAAGCACCAGGAGGTCTTAACTGTAAAGCTTTGCTAAAGCAATGACTTGGAAATGGGCTCCAACTCCCTCGTTAAAGCAGAGGAATTCAACTCGTTCTCGGCCTTCATTCTAAGTCTCTGTCCACGGTGCTGAAATTATTTGGCCGCTTCTACACATTTAAACGGTAATCTACTTCTGATAGTGTACTCAGTCCGGATGTACCACGTTATCAATATCAAGCATGTTAGGATGGATAGCTTTAGCCAATAGATAGATGAGATTGCAGGATAATGAACAACCTACATCTTTTGATAAAGAGATCTGTCCGATCTACTGGAAACGAGGCAGTATAGCATCTCACAGTACTCATAAAGGCCTTTCCCATCTAGAATGCACGCGCGTGTTTGTGTGTGTGTGTGTGTGTGTGTGTGTGTGTGTGTGTGTGTGTGTGTGTGTGTGTGTGTGTGTGTGTGTGTGTGTGTGTGTGTGTGTGTGTGTGTGTGTGTGTGTGTGTGTGTGTGTGTGTGTGTGTGTGTGTGTGAGTTTGGGTATGTGTGTGTGCTATATGATGAGTGTTAGACTACCAATAAAGATAGAAGAGGGAGATTTAAACAGAACGAAATATACCTGCTTGCATCAGATAGCATATCTGATTATAACACATGAGCCACATCGTTATCACGAAGGTACACCTTGGGAGACATTGATATAGAGTTCACGTAGGCCTATAGGGTCAGAATAATTACAGTGAAACGGGACCGCATCCCAAGGGATTATAATACTGTCATGTTATGGCTACTCGAGGCCTAGCCTGGATTTTATAACATGAGAAAGGTTCTTTGTCAAGGTCTAGCATAGGCTATGCGTCGCTCCTTACAGCATTCCTCATAGTGAACTGAACAACAATCACGTAAAACCCTTTGTAATAAAAAACGGATATGGTTACTAAAATTCAGGGAAGACAAAGTACTTGTAACCGTGTGAGGACAAAAGCAAAACAGAATATTTATTAGCCTATCACAAGACATGCCGTGATGTGAGCCTATCACTATGCATCATTGTGATGAATTAAGATCATCTTATTGAATTTTGATTGGACGAGCAAACCTTTAGCTCACTGAGCACGCGCTTGACTGTAAGGCATGCGTGTGCAGCCCCTTAGCATAAACATTAGTAGAAAACTGGAGCTCAGATAATCAGCAGTTAGTCATATAAAATGACTTAAACACAAATAATGGTGTTCTTAAAACAAAATAGACCTACACTTGACCTAAATACAATGTATTATATTTATATGTGGGAAATGTATTAATTTTAAGTGATGTCATCCAAGTTCAGTCCCCATATTGCAAAATTGCACAAAATATTTAAATGAAAAAATGCATTCAATTTTTTCATAAGAATTTGACATGCGCATAGGCAGCTGGCCATTCAGTACACAGGCTAAGGCCAGTACCGCCCGCACCTGTTGCCACGAAATTGCATAACTGGAAATAGCATTTAACAGCAAAATTATGTTATATTAAATTCGTTCGATTCATCTCATGCCACATGATAAACTAAATGCATTAAATTAATCTGCACATCTGCGTAAATCTGTACGATTTGCCCTGCAGATGCCCCACAGGATAATAATGGGATAGCACAATACCTTTAGTGATTAGCCTATCAGGCAATTACATTATCACTTCCATAAAGTAACGACATCATTTCACCTGAAGACATTGCAATTACTGTAACCTCATACAAATGAGTGTTAGAAAAGAATGTCGGCCTATAAATCAGTCTATACTCAAATCATCCTTGGTGTGCATTATATAGTCCCTTTCACAATCCCTGCCATGCAGACCCCTGGAAGATTTCGCAACAAACAAGTGACAGAGAAAAATGTGCCCCAAAGAAAGAAGTCAACATCAAGTTCAACAGGGAGCTGGAAATCATTATCATAACAATTACCGTCTGGTAGCCCCGAGGTCCCCCGAAAAAGAGAGTCTCGTCAGCACGTCACTCCGTAGGCCCCGAAACATTTTCCCAGGCTCTGAACAATCCCTAAACAATCTCGGAACATTTTCTTAGCGCTGGGGGGCCTCTATATACCTTATGTAATAGGCTATGATACTTTGGTAATTATAATGATGACTATAATAATAATGATTTGTATTACAAATAAAAAATTGAAAAATTGAAAGATAAAATAACTATCCAAAACTAACTAAATTATGCCAGATGAAATGCAACTCGAAATATCCTCAATCACCAGGTGAACAAAACTCTTAACATCTAACAGTATCACCACCAGCAACGTTCATACTTACAATGGGTATCTTTATAATCCAAAATAGTACCAGATATCCGCTTTGGTTCATGTTAAAGATATCTCAAAAGTTTATATTGCTCATCAAATTAATCAATGAAGTTTATCATACTAAAATGTTCGCCAAAAAGATGACTTGTGCTTGAATGGCAAGAGAGATAAATAAGGTTATTGTACTAAATGGAGTCACACGCAGTATTCTCCCCAGCCTAGACCACGAGAGAGCGATGGGAATCTGTTGTTTCTCCCCTCCACTCAAGCGGCATCGGCGAACGTGGCCAGAAACCCAAACACTGCAGCTTCACTCGTTGGTCCTTTCATAACAGACGGCTTTTGTTCCTACTCTGCGTGATCGCCTATTCTCTGCGCCTCTCAAAATGTACGTCCCCGATCGTTTTTGTTCCAGACACAACCGAGTGAGAGAGAGAGAGAGAGAGAGAGAGAGAGAGAGAGAGAGAGAGAGAGAGAGAGAGAGAGAGAGAGAGAGAGAGAGAGAGGGAGAGAGCAAGGGTTGCGTGAGGAAGACAGCGAGAAAGAGGGAGAGAGAACAAGGGGTGCATGAGAAAGACAGCGAGAAAGAGAGAGAGAGGGCAGCAAGCTATAGATGGAGAGGGGATGGATGGATGTAGAGGTGGGGGGCGGAGGAGGGAGGCGACATATCAAATGTGTCAAAAGATGTTTGCAGAAATATAGAACAATACAAAGGCTGTTGGTATGAAATTAATATCAGCATAACCACATGACAGACCTAAACCACCTATGCCACAACCTACCTTGCATTCACTAGAAACCTGTTCCAATATTGTATTATCTTGCTTTCCTTAGCTTCAAAATTATGTAGGACCATGAAGATGGGGAAAAACAACGCCGAGGCTATTGTTTATCGCGACGTTATCCTCCTAGCAAACAGCCAGGCTTTGGCAACGAGACAGAAACAGCGCCACAGCGACTGTGCTGATGCTCAAGTTTAATGTTAGCGCGTTAATTACTCCTCAATGACGCATCTGCCTCTCTGCCTTCTGTCGCACAGTGAGGTAATAGGTGCAGTGCTTGTCGCGGGAGATACGAAAATAAAAATGCTAATGATGGTACGCGCATGGTCACGCGATGCTATCCGATACAGGTATACGATTAATTCGGCCTGACTTTATGGAAAAGCAATGCTCAGGGCATATACTGCTTGCTACATACTCGGCTAGTAGCCTACTTAGGACTACTACCCCAGACTATTATGAGGTGATAGGCTATTTAAGAAATGTAATTGTTGGATGAAAGCAACACTCACGATGGAGCCACACACGCACGCGCACACACACACACACACACACACACACACACACACACACACACACACACACACACACACACACACACACACGCACACACTTTTTACCATGAATAATCATTGTTTATTCAGGTCTAACTGTCACTCCTGTTAAACAAAGAAAAATATACATTGAATCTTTATTTGAGCGATTTTTTTGAACAGTTTTGTCAGTTGGAATTACTGTTACCCTATCGACGCCAGATATAGGAAACTTTAAGGAACCAAATGATTTCTTTACAAACGAGAATGAAGCAGCCCATAATCTTCATCATTCAAGTTATTTTGTATCAAGCCAAATAAACTCAAATGCATCGTGGGCCTGGGACTATATTTTTTCTATACTAATCTTCAGTAGGTCTAAAGCCCATGGGCCTGCCGTAACATACACACTAAAAACAGTTGGTTCTATATAGTGGCAAATAAGGGTTATTCGGCTTGTAACCACAGCGCAACGCCTTTTGGTGCTATATGGAACCTTTTTTTGAAGGTTATATAAAGAACCATAATCATAAGGTTCTAAATGGAACCTGTATAAGTGATATAAAGAACCCTTTCCCAAGGTCCTACAAATAACCATTAAAAAAGTGTCTATGGAGCACTAAAAGGGTTCGCTATGGTTACAACTCTTTTGGGGGATATAAAACCCTTTTATTGTAAATAAATAAATAATTATAGAACCTTTATGGATGAAAGTGCTGTGAGCAAACCACACCCCAAAATATTCTAATGAGGCGCCGACCCCAGATTTTAATTATCACTAAATAGGAAATAACCCTTTTTGAATCACAAAAAACACTGAAGGACTCCAATATTTATTATTTGGGTTAGTATGGTTCCACATAGAACCATCACCTTAATCAAAGAACCATTGAGGAACCTTCATTTTTAGTCTGTATACTCATATAGTAACTTTTAATAATAAGGAATAATACTAACAGGGCTAACCGTCTAAACAGCAAACAAATGACTGAATTATTATATTTAAACAAAAATCATTTGTAAGCATCTGCTTTTCAATATGAAAGTACAATATGAACGTATCTAACGTTATGGATTACAATAGTCCTGCTAAGAATGTAGGCTAAATAAAATGATATAGAACATACAGTAAGTATATCTCTCGGAATTAATATTGTCAAAACCTTGGGAGGAAAAATCCCCCCTATCCTACAGTACACGAATGATAGAAACAGCGACGCTCTTTGGTGACAGGGGACATGAACATTGTCTTCAGTGGATTGGACTACAGTGTAGACTGCAGCTATTGACTACATGAAAAAACACGATACACAGACAATTAGAGGGAGAGATAGCTATGTGAATGTGTTTTAGGTGAGCCTTTGTTTAGGCCTATCACTGTAAATTAGCCTGAAGTAGGCTACAGACTGTATCATAAATTAAAATGCTTTATTTGCGTGTTTGCCTTCTCATTTGAAAAACGAATGATACGCTTATACAGATTGTAAAATGTTCAGGTAATATTTCAAACACACACCTTCAAAAACTGGGTGGACATTTCATGCAGTCATAGAAAGCTAATGGAGGGACAAATTCACCAATTATATTTAATGTTTCACTACAGTATTCAGTGCTTCATTCGGAGTCTTTAATTAACATATTTGCATTTGTAGTTAAGAAACGATAAAGGAAAATGTCCCCTAATGTATAGGCTACGTCATTGACATTTTGAGAAGGTTATACGTTATTTTACGCTAGCCTACGCCTAAATACGTGTGGATATGTTTATTTGGTTTGACCTGCAGTCTAAACGTCATCGTACTGATATTTCGAGGCCAGAATCAAACTTTAATGTTCGATTGTATTCGTTGAAGTTCATTTTAAGTGTTAGATTAATTCAGCACAAATTTAATTGATCCTAAAGAAAACTAACATTTACTGAATTGCACCAACCAACTTGTGCTGTAATTCCGTGACAAAATAACGATAAATCTATATGGTTAAAAGGAGCGCTGCAACTTTTTAAATTTCCTTTTATTTCAATATGGCCTATAAATAATTTGACCGCATGAATAAGGACGATGATTTGGTAACCTACATAATTTATAACAATAGGTACTTGCTTAGTCTGAAACTTGCATCAAACGCTTAATTTTAAATTTCAGATGGTATGCTATTTATTGAGCAATATGTTTATTTGCTATAACTCACAAATAAACTAACCAGTAATTACTTGGTAATTTCTTACGTAATAACAGTTTTATCAATGCATATAAGCCATCCTGATAAAATTGAGAGAACACATGTTTTTTATGTACGTTTACCGTCTTAAAGCGTCAAGTACAGTACAAGAGCGTAAATAGTTTAAAACCAAGTGAGTTTACAATACAACCCTCTAGATAAAACATAAGTCAACAAATATGTAAACAAGCCCACTTTAAATGTAAATGCATTTTGAATAAAGTTTGATAAGTGATTTGATGTTACAGTATTATTTACAGATGACTTATTTTGGAGATAGGGTTTACACGGTAGACATGGGGGAATACACCACTTCCATCATGCTTCACAGGTGTGTTCTATATACGCATTAAAGTTGTTCAAATAATGTAATTCATCTTTTTGAATGATTATGCCACTGATATCATACCCCAATATGCAGGAGTAAATTATATGCTGTAAAGGTATTCTGTGGGTACATGCGATCGATTCAAAATTATGTCAGAGAAAAATTGTGAGAATAGCCTCACGAGAGCTAAGTCCTGTAGAATGAATGCTTTCTCAGAAAATAGCTACTCAACATGTTAAAGTTACGTGTTCAAAATCCCAAACTTATAGAATACCACAGAATACCACATTTAATACCACATGTTTGCAGTGTATGGTGTTTTCAGGTGCAGTGATGTTGCAGTGTATGGTGTTTTCAGGTGCAGTGATGTTGCAGTGTATGGTGTTTTCAGGTGCAGTGATGTTGCAGTGTATGGTGTTTTCAGGTGCAGTGATGTTGCAGTGTATGGTGTTTTCAGGTGCAGTGATGTTGCAGTGTATGGTGTTTTCAGGTGCAGTGATGTTGCAGTGTATGGTGTTTTCAGGTGCAGTGATGTTGCAGTGTATGGTGTTTTCAGGTGCAGTGATGTTGCAGTGTATGGTGTTTTCAGGTGCAGGGATGTTGTAGTGTATGGTGTTTTCAGGTGCAGTGATGTTGCAGTGTATGGTGTTTTCAGGTGCAGGGATGTTGTAGTGTATGGTGTTTTCAGGTGCAGTGATGTTGCAGTGTATGGTGTTTTCAGGTGCAGTGATGTTGTAGTGTATGGTGTTTTCAGGTGCAGTGATGTTGCAGTGTATGGTGTTTTCAGGTGCAGTGATGTTGCAGTGTATGGTGTTTTCAGGTGCAGTGATGTTGCAGTGTATGGTGTTTTCAGGTGCAGTGATGTTGCAGTGTATGGTGTTTTCAGGCGCAGTGATGTTGTAGTGTATGGTGTTTTCAGGTGCAGCGATGTTGTAATGTATGGTGATTTCAGGTGCAGTGATGTTGCAGTTCAACTGCAACATTTAGTTTAACTGTGTCCAAAACAACGTAGTTCACTGTAGAAAAACTGCAAATTGTTTAACATCATTAATTCAATCATATTGTGAAGGACTGCATTTAAACGACCCTTTTATCACATTATATTTGGTTGTGAGGGTATTTATCATGTTTTTATACATCATGGTGTGTGAAGCCTTTTTCATAGGAAAATACAGATACAGTCTCGAGGTATATATGATCAAAATAGTAAAACAAGTGTATTTAAAATAAGTGTCCAAATATTTAAATATTGTATGGAGAGTTTATGGATTATTATGTCTATGTAGCATGGAAGAATGTGGTGTGGGGAAACAGACAGTGAAAACAACAACATATATGTAACACGATCATCTAAATTAAACATGTGTAAATATCCAAACTAGCCCTGGCTGATGTTAAACATGTATTTAACCAGGCAAGTCAGTTAAGAACAAATTCTTATTTACAATGACGGCCTTCCTCGGCCAAACCCTAGCACGGACGACGCTGGGCCAATTGTGCACCGTCCTACACTCTAAAAAGAAAAGGTTCCTGGAGTATCCTTTAGGGGTTCTCCAAATTGAAACTGTGGGGGAACCCCTATAAGTTCTTCAAATAACCCCTTTTAATTGGATCCTCGAATAACTTTTGAAGAAGCTTTCGGGGTTAATCTTTTAACTGGACAATCAATACAATGAATTGATTAGCCAGGAATAATATAAACACCACAGCAGTATTTCAGCTCCCGAGGGCATGCATTCATTTAAAAGCCCTGCACTTTATAAAATATAAATACATATATTTTTTAATGTTTTTTTTATTCTAATTTTTCAGGGGTGCTGCACTCCTACTTCCCGCGGATATGCTTACTCTACAATATTTGCATGTTGCATTGGACTACCGTAGCCATGCACAAAATGGCAAAAACACACAACAGTTCACCAAACCGTCCTCCTTGTTGATAGAACACATTCCACAAAAATCTTGTAATTTAGAAATTAGAATGTGTTTTAGCTTTTGGTGCCAGCATTGTGTCATTAAAATTACAAATATCAAGACCGAGTTTTCCAAACTCTGTCTATGCTTCTGGTGGCCAACAAGTCATGATGAGTTCAAGTACATTACATGGCCTTCAGTTAGTTTACTCTTATTGGTCAACAGTAGTAAAGCATCAACACAGCCTTTTTTTAGGGCCACATTCACTAGACTAGACTACTGTATCTGTTATTATCAGAGCAAAATGTACACCTGTTATTTTCAGTGAGTGTGTGTGTGTGTGTGTGTGTGTGTGTGTGTGTTACTAGTATAAGTTAAATGTTAAAGAATTACCAAGACAGTTTCCTGTTTAAGCATCGAATCATCTATTTTCTTTCCCTCTGGAAATAGCAGGTGCCATCTTTGCTGCAGTTGCAAAATTTAGATATTTGGGGGGTCCGGGTAGCCATTTGACTAACTGTTCAGCTGTCTTATGGCTCGATGGTAGAAGCTGTTCAGGAGTCTTTTGGTCCCAGACTTGAGCTCCGGCACCGCTTGCCATGCGTGCGGTACCATGCAGTACCATCAGCCATGTTGAGAGGGAAATGATTCAATGAAGATAGAGATTGAGTAATCTCAGGCTGCTCATGATTATTATATTCAGGTATTATAGCACACTGTCTTATTAGGCAAACAATTGATTTGCAGTTGTATAATAATGATATTGTTATGATTATAATCATGTTAACAATCCTGATAAGAATTTCACACTGAATCGTGGACTACATTTTATATGATGAAGATATATGTGTTCCAAGAACCCAAAAATACAAATAAAAATACATATTTTTTGGGAGCTAATTCAAATAAGGTTATACATGTATAACCAAAACTGTATCAGACAAATGCATTATTGTCTACTTTACTGTATATTTAAATGTATACATTGAATACTTAATATTTTGAAGATAATTAACTAAGTACAACCTTCTGCAAATGTACACTGCAAAATAAATGTTTTTTTTAATGTTTAAAAACATAAATTGCTTTACTACAAGGAGTGAATGCCTGTTTAAATTACCTGTTGTTATGTCTGAAAGTCACCTGCAAGGAAATAAGAAATTATGTTAACGAAATACATTTTCAAAATAAGATGAAAATAATTTAATCAGAATAGACCTCTAGTTTCTGAGGCCCACTTGAGTAAAAGTAGAATAGGCTTACATGCAAGCCGACATCACACTCTTGCAAATGTTAATGATGCTCTATAAAAGTTAGGCTAATATTCAGCATAGGCCTACTTGGAAATGTATACAATAAAATAAATATTGCCTACAAACGTTTACTTATTGTCAATATCAAAATGTGAGTAATTACAAATATTTCTCGTTTAACGTTACACAAGTACGTAGGATTAAATATTAGGCCTAAACTTTCTCAAGTAGAAATGTCTGTAAAATAAACGTACCCAAGTGAGCTTCTTCACCGAGGGAGCTCGTAATTCTTCCCCTGCCTTGGATGTGAGAGAGACTAGCTCCCAGCACCTCTCGTCCCTTAATTTGAAGCAGGCTGGGTTTTATGATAATTCGAGTTGACACCAAATTGTGCATCATGAAAGGAGGGGGCAAACTCTGGCCTGTTCCCACGAGGCACATTCCGACAGTCAAGTTCAAGCTCAAAGCGCGAGCCTCTATTGCAATTCAAGGCGTGTCGTGTTGCTCATTATGAAAAAATAGCGCGCGCTCTCTGTGGTGGGGAGTTCGTCAACCTTTTGAGATTCAGGCATTGAGGAACTCGTCATCATGTCAGTAGTTGCATATGTCTAAAGTGATTCAAAAATGGAAAGGGCCTGAATATAAAGCAGCCTAAACTAGATTTTTGCGAATATTTGTATTAGGCCTAAACGCATAAACTTCACACAAAAAAAGTAAATTTAGACTAAACTACACAATATGCCTATTTTGTGGAAAAGAAAATTATAATTTATTTCAGAAGTAATTTAGTTTACATTTGACTTGAAAAAAACATGTAGGTGTAGTTTCTTCACGCCATATACTGTAGGACAGGGTTATTCAACTCTTACCCTATGATGTTCAGAGGTTTCTGGATTTCTGTTCGATCAGATAATTAATTGCACACACCTGGTATCCCAGATCTAAATCAGTCCCCGATTAAAGGGGAACATTTTTTTAAAAATGCAGTGCAACTGCTATGAAATGGGATCATTGAAAAATCATATGTTTGTCAAATAACGAATTTAACATGGCGTCTACAAAATCGTGATCTAGACAATTACTGTATACCTCAAATAAAATGAGACCATGGAGCCTAATTCACTTTCTGAAGGACGTCATAAAGGACATCATAAATTATATACAGTGCTTTCAGAAAGTATTCAAACCCCTTGACTTATTCCACATTTTGTTTTGTTTACAGCCTGAATTAAAAATGGATTAAATACATTATTTTCTCACCCATCTACACAGAAAACCAAAGTTAAAACATGTTTTTAGAAAATGTACATATGTATTCACACCCCTGAGGCAAGACTTTGTAGAAGCACCTAGCGATTACAGCTGTGAGGCTTTCTGGGTATGTCTCTAAGAGACTCTACACCTGGATTGTGCAGCATTTGCCCATTATTCTTAAAAACATTATTCAAGCTCTGTCAAATTGGTTGTTGATCATTGCTAGACAACCATATTCAGGACGTCAAAACTGTAACTTGGCCACTCAGGAACATTCACTGTCTTCTTGGTAAGCAACTCCAGTGTAGATTTGGCCTTGTGTTTTAGGTAATTGTCTTCCTGAAAGATGAATTAATCTCCAAGTGTCTGGTTGAAAGTAGACTGAACCAGGCTTTCCTCTAGGATTCTCTAGGATCCTGAAAAACTCCCCAGTCCTTAATGATTACAAGCATACCCATAACATGATGCAGCCACCACAACACTTGAAAATATGGAGAGTAGTACTCAGTAATGTGTTGCATTGGATTTACAGCAAACATAACACTTTGTATTCAGGCCAAAACGTTAATTGCTTGGCCACATTTTTTGCAGTATTACTTTAGTACCTTGTTGCAAACAGGATGCATGTTTTGCACTACTTTTATTCTGTACTTGCTTTCTTCTTTTCACTTTGTCAATTAGGTTAGTCTTGTGGAGTAAATACAATGTTGTTGATCCATCCTCTGTGTTTTCCTATCACAGCCATTAAACCCTGTAACTGTTTTAAAGTCACCATTGGCCTCATGGTGAAATGCCTGAGCGGTTTCTTTCCTCTCCGGCAACTGAGTTAGGAAGGACGCCTGTATCATGTAGTGACTGGGTGTATTGATACACCATCCACAGTGTAATTAATAACATCACCATGCTCAAAGAGATATTGAATGTCTGCTCTTTCTTTTTGACCCATCCACCAATAGGAGCCCTTCTTTGTGATGCATTGGAAAACCTCCCTGGTCTTTGTGGTTGAATCTGTGTTTGAAATTCACTACTTGACTGAGTGACCTTACAGATAATTGTATGTGTGGGGTTTTTATTGTAATTTTATTTTACCTTTATTTTACTAGGCAAGTCAGTTAAGAACAAATTCTTATTTTCAATGACGGCCTACGGGGTACAGCGATGAGGTAGTCAAACATCATGCTAAACACTATTATTTCCCACAGAGTGAGTCCATACAATTTATTATGTGACTTGTTAAGCAGATATGTACTCCTGCACTTATTTAGTCTTGCCATGACAAAGGGCTTGAATTCTTATTGACTCAAGACATTTCAACATTAGATTTTTTATTAATTTATAAAAAAGTATAGAAATATAATTCCACTATGACATTATGAAGTATTATGACTAGGCCAGTGACCAACAAAAAAAAAACCAGGCTGTAACACAACAAAATCTGGAAAAAGTCAAGGGGTGTGAATACTTATTGAAGGCACTGCAGGCTACTGTAGTCCAGCCTGGGCTTGTAAACTGCAGCTCTTGCATGAACTTTTTTCACTTTTTCACATGGAACTGATGCACTCTGAACTGTTTGCTCTTATGGTCAGTTGGGGCGGGCAGGTGCCTTAAATCAATGGACATGACCATTTCTAAGGCATTGCTCTTTTTTATGCTTTTGATGATCCCCTGAATTGTTATGGGAGTGAAGTCCCGTAATTTTGGGGAAAGGCACGCTACAGCCAAGCTTATGAGGATGGGGCATTGGGGTTCACAGTAGTCTGTTTTAGCCACATGCCAGGTGAAGGGAAGGCATTGAACAGGGGAATCTCATCTGATATAAGACATCGTCATCATTCAGAATTTTGTGATTAATAAATCAAATCAAATCAAATGTTATTTGTCACATGCGCTGAATACAACAGGTGTAGACATTACAGTGAAATACTTACTTACAAGCTCTTAATCAGCAGTTCAGTTTTAAGATTTTTTGTTGTTGAAATATAACAAATAATTAAGGAGCAACAATTCAAATTACAGTAGCAAGGCTATGTACAGGGGAGTCAATGTTGCATAAACAATTCATTTTAGGGTGTTTCTCACGTTGAAACTGAATTCATCCAATGGTGTTTCTCAATGGTGTTTCTCATGCTAAACTGAATTCATCTTAGGGTGTTTTTCATGTTACCACTGAATTCATCTTAGGGTGTTTTTCATGTTACCACTGAATTCATCTTATGGTGTTTCTCATGTTAAAACTGAATTAGTCTTATAGTGTTTCTCACCATAAAATGAATTCAGTTTTAACATGAGAAACACTATGAGATGAATTCCTTGTTATCATGTGAAACACAGTGAGATGAATTCAGTTTTAACATGAGAAACACGTAAGATTAATTCAGTTTTAACATGAGAAACACCATTTGATGAATTCAGTTTTAACATGAAAAACACCCTAAAATGAATTCAGCTTTAACATGAGAATCACCGTAAGAGGAATTCAGTGTTAACATGAGAATCACTGTAAGAGGAATTCAGTGTTAACATGAGAATCACTGTAAGAGGAATTCAGTGTTAACATGAGAATCACCGTAAGAGGAATTCAGTGTTAACATGAGAAACACTGTAAGATGAATTCAGTGTTAACATGAGAAACACCGTAAGATGAATTCAGTGTTAACATGAGAATCACCGTAAGAGGAATTCAGTGTTAACATGAGAAACACCGTAAGATGAATTCAGTGTTAACATGAGAAACACCGTAAGATGAATTCAGTGTTAACATGAGAAACACCGTAAGATTAATTCAGTGTTAACATGAGAATCACCGTAAGAGGAATTCAGTGGTAACATGAGAAACACCATAGATGAATTCAGTGTTAACATGAGAAACACCATAGATGAATTCAGTGTTAACATGAGAAACACCGTAAGAGGAATTCAGTGTTAACATGAGAAACACCATAGATGAATTCAGTGTTAACATGAGAATCACCGTAAGAGGAATTCAGTGTTAACATGAGAATCACCGTAAGAGGAATTCAGTGGTAACATGAGAAACACCATAGAGGAATTCAGTGGTAACATGAGAAACACCATAGATGAATTCAGTGTTAACATGAGAAACACTGTAAGATGAATTCAGTGTTAACATGAGAAACACTGTAAGATGAATTCAGTGTTAACATGAGAAACACCATAGATGAATTCAGTGTTAACATGAGAAACACTGTAAGATGAATTCAGTGTTAACATGAGAAACACTGTAAGATGAATTCAGTGTTAACATGAGAAACACCATAGATGAATTCAGTGTTAACATGAGAAACACCATAGATGAATTCAGTGTTAACATGAGAAACACAGTAGAGGAATTCAGTGGTAACATGAGAAACACCGTAAGATGAATTCAGTGTTAACATGAGAAACACTGTAAGATTAATTCAGTGTTAACATGAGAAACACCATAGATGAATTCAGTGTTAACATGAGAAACACCATAGATGAATTCAGTGTTAACATGAGAAACACCATAGATGAATTCAGTGTTAACATGAGAAACACAGTAGAGGAATTCAGTGGTAACATGAGAAACACCGTAAGATGAATTCAGTGTTAACATGAGAAACACTGTAAGATTAATTCAGTGTTAACATGAGAAACACCATAGATGAATTCAGTGTTAACATGAGGAACACTGTAAGATGAATTCAGTGTTAACATGAGGAACACTGTAAGATGAATTCAGTGTTAACATGAGAAACACCGTAAGATGAATTCAGTTTTAACATGAGAAACACCATAGATGAATTCAGTGGTAACATGAGAAACACCATAGAGGAGAACCATGGAGTGTGACCGTCATGTGTCTAGCCACCCTATAATTGATCTTGCCCAGACACCCCATGCCTCCCCATTTCTCTCTATTTGAGGACCCATAAAATCGTGTCTGGCTCTATGACCCCTGACCCCAAAGTGAATAAATCCCATAGAAATCTATGAAAATCTTCAAATCCACGGGCTGTGATGTGCATATTTATGTTCCAGCCCCAGGGCTAACCCAGCTAATCAAGCCCAATCAGGTATGTTAGTGATGGGCTGCAACTCGATCAGGTTCAGGATCGGAGAACACTGCTTTACAGACACTCCAAAGGCACTGGGGTGCTGTGGACCAGATGAAGGCAATACAAGTGGGACTGGTCAGGGACAGAGAGTCAGATGACCCCTTGACCTTTATGGTCATAGAGTGTGTCGGTGACCAGGGAGAGTGTTGATAAACTATAGGACAGTGCATCGATTGAGTAACCTCTTATGTCATTTGACGGACAGCAGACGGATGCATCTTTAACCCAATCAGGGCTGATCAGATTGACCAGGTCAGGGCTTGACCTATAGAAAGCCAGGGGCGATAATATCTTAGTCATTGTGTTGACCTTTGATTGGGCTAAATCTGAGTGATCCTTGATTGATCTTCTGAAATGTGCTGCTGTCTAATCCACAATGGTTCAGTTAGTTATTCTGAAGCTCAGAAGAGGACAGGAAACTCATGCTATTTCTATGATTTTGTACTGTAAATTGTATGTACACTATTTATACAGAAGTATGTGGACACCCCTTCAAATTAGTGGATTTGCTGACAGGTGTACAGCCATGCAATCTCCAAGGACAAACATTGGCAGTAGAATGGCCTTATTGAAGAGCTCAGTGACTTTCCAACAAGTCAGTTTGTCAAAATCCCTGCCCTGCCAGAGCTGCCCTGTCAACTGTAAGTGCTGTTACTGTGAAATGGAAACGTCTAGGAGAAACAATGGCTCAGCCGTGAAGTGGTAGGCCACACAAGCTCAAAAAATGGGACCGGCGAATGCTGAAGTTAGTAGCACATAGAATTCGCCTGACCTCGGTTGTAACACTCACAACCGAGTTCCAAACTGCCTCTGGAAGCAATGTCAGCAAAATAAATGTTAATTGGGAGCTTCATGAAATGGGTTCCCGTGGCTGAGCAGCCGGACACATGCCTAAGATCACCATGCGCAATGTCTAGTGTTGGCTGGAGTGGTGTAAAACTCATCGCCATTGGACTCTGGCGCAGTGGAAACACGTTCTCTGGAGTGATGAATCACTCTTCACCATCTGGCAGTCCAACAGAGGAATCTGGAGAACGCTACCTGCCACAATGCAGAGTGCCAACTGTAACATTTGGTGGAGGAGGAATAATGGTCTGGGGCTGTTTATCATGGTTTGGGCTAGGCCCCTTAGCTCCGGTGAAGGAAAATCTTAACTCTACAGTGTACAAGGACATTCTAGACGATTCTGTTCTTACAACTTTGTGGCAACAATTTGGGGAAGGCCCTTTCCTGTTTCAGCATGACAATGCCCCCTTGCACAAAGCGTGGACTATACAAAAATGGCTTGTTGAGATGGGTGGAAGAACTTGACAGAGAACTGACCTCAACCCTTTCGAACACCTTTGGGATTAATTGGAACACCGAATGCGTCCAATATCAGCGCCCGACCTCACTAATGCTTAGACAGACAAAAGGCATAATCGATTCTGCAGAATGCGCTATAATATAGTCAATTTGAACCCCTAAAGCAGTGTTCTCTAAGTGGGTGTGTAGGTAGTGTTTCCTGCTGGGTTGTGGCTCAACACTGGATCATTATGGCTGGAGCCGTCATCACTATGATCAACTGGCGGTCATATGAAAACATGGAATGTGATCACTGGACAGTCATTTTCACCCAGCCTACACACACACACACACACACACACACACACACACACACACACGCACGCACGCACGCACACACACGCACGCACGCACGCACGCACGCACACACACACGCACGCACACACACACACACACACACACACACACACGCACGCACGCACGCACGCACGCACTCACACACACACTGCCTCTGTGGAGGGGAGACTGGCTGGTCTGGGAGAGTGTCTGCCTCTGTGGAGGGGAGACTGGCTGGTCTGGGAGAGTGTCTGCCTCTGTGGAGGGGAGACTGGCTGGTCTGGGAGAGTGTCTGCCTCTATTAAGGGGAGACTGGCTGGTCTGACACCTCCGTATAATAACGTCAATTATGGGCATCTGGTTGGACACCCCAGTCTGGGGCTTTCTCTAGACCCTGGCTGTTGCTATAGGGACCATAGAGAGCTGTTAAAGGGCTGGGCAGGGACGGGCAGACAGACAGAAACCCTACTATTCTCCTGGGGGGTGCCCAGACATGACCTCTAGTGACTCCCCCCCTTTTGATTTGAGTGGGAAAGGGTGAGCAGCCATGGATGAGAAGGGTAATTTGTGATTCATTTTGGGGGGGACGTCATTTTGGGGTCCCAGAGAGATAGAAATAGACAGGCTTCAATTGGGGACATAGAGAAGCTTTATGGCTATTGTTTTCCTCAATCTTTAATGTGAAACCTATTGTTTTCCTCAATCTTTAATGTGAAACCTATTGTTTTCCTCAATCTTTAATGTGAAACCTATTGTTTTCCTCAATCTTTAATGTGAAACCTATTATTTTCCTCAATCTTTAATGTGAAACCTATTGTTTTCCTCAATCTTTAATGTGAAACCTATTGTTTTCCTCAATCTTTAATGTGAAACCTATTGTTTTCCTCAACCTTTAATGTGAAACCTATTTGCGTCACAAACGTTGTATCAGTAGTCGTGTTTTGTCAACAGAGGAAATATAACTATCTGGTTTTACAGCTACACCCTGAATGAGTTTCATGGGAGTTTGGTGAGTGAGATATCGACGAAGACACAACCACCCACACACACACACACACACACACACACACACACACACACACACACACACACACACACACACACACACACACACACACACACACACACACACACACACACACACACACACACACACACACACACACACACACACACCACACACACACACACTTAACCCTGTACATTTATTAGCCAGGGACTGGGCCCTTTACATATATTAGCCAGGGACTGGGCTCTGTACATTTATTAGCCAGGGACTGGGCCCTGTACATATATTAGCCAGGGACTGGGCTCTGTACATTTATTAGCCAGGGACTGGGCCCTGTACATATATTAGCCAGGGACTGGGCTCTGTACATTTATTAGCCAGGGACTGGGCCCTGTACATATATTAGCCAGGGACTGGGCTCTGTACATTTATTAGCCAGGGGCAGGGCCCTGTACATTTATTAGCCAGGGACTGGGCTCTGTACATATATTAGCCAGGGACTGGGCCCTGTACATTTATTAGCCAGGGACTGGGCCCTGTACATTTATTAGCCAGGGACTGGGCTCTGTACATTTATTAGCCAGGGACTGGGCCCTGTACATTTATTAGCCAGGGACTGGGCTCTGTACATTTATTAGCCAGGGACTGGGCTCTGTACATTTATTAGCCAGGGACTGGGCCCTGGCTAATTATTTATTGGTCCTTCTGTAGCTCAGTTGGTAGAGCATGGCGCTTGTAACGCCAGGGTAGTGGGTTCGATTCCTGGGACCACCCATACGTAGAATGTATGCACACATGACTGTAAGTCGCTTTGGATAAAAACGTCTGCTAAATGGCATATATATATATATATATATATTATATTAGCCAGTGACTGGGCTCTGTACATTTATTAGCCAGTGACTGGGCTCTGTACATTTATTAGCCAGTGACTGGGCCCTTTACATATATTAGCCAGGGACTGGGCTCTGTACATATATTAGCCAGGGATTGGGCTCTGTACATTTATTAGCCAGGGACTGGGCTCTGTACATGTATTAGCCAGGGACTGGGCTCTGTACATTTATTAGCCAGGGACTGGGCTCTGTACATTTATTAGCCAGGGACTGGGCTCTGTACATTTATTAGCCAGGGACTGGGCTCTGTACATTTATTAGCCAGGGACTGGGCCCTGTACATTTATTAGCCAGTGACTGGGCTCTGTACATTTATTAGCCAGGGACTGGGCTCTGTACATTTATTAGCCAGGGACTGGGCTCTGTACATTTATTTGCCAGGGACTGGGCCCTGTACATTTATTAGCCAGGGACTGGGCCCTGTACATTTATTAGCCAGGGACTGGGCCCTGTACATTTATTAGCCAGGGACTGGGCTCTGTACATTTATTAGCCAGGGACAGGGCCCTGTACATTTATTAGCCAGGGACTGGGCTCTCTACATTTATTAGCCAGGGACTGGGCCCTGTACATTTATTAGACAGGGACTGGGCCCTGTACATTTATTAGCCAGTGACTGGGCTCTGTACATTTATTAGCCAGGGACTGGGCTCTGTACATTTATTAGCCAGGGACTGGGCTCTGTACATTTATTAGCCAGGGACTGGGCCCTGTACATTTATTAGCCAGGGACTGGGCCCTGTACATTTATTAGCCAGTTGACTGGGTCCTTTACATATATTAGTCAGTGACTGGGCCCTGTACATTTATTAGCCAGTTGACTGGGTCCTTTACATATATTAGTCAGTGACTGGGTCCTTTACATATATTAGCCAGGGACTGGGCCCTGTACATATATTAGCCAGTGACAGGGCCCTGTACATATATTAGCCAGTGACAGGGCCCTGTACATATATTAGCCAGTGACAGGGCCCTGTACATATATTAGCCAGGGACAGGGCCCTGTACATATATTAGTCAGTGACTGGGCCCTGTACATTTATTAGCCAGTTGACTGGGTCCTTTACATATATTAGCCAGTGACTGGGTCCTTTACATATATTAGCCAGTGACTGGGCCCTGTACATATATTAGCCAGGGACAGGGCCCTGTACATTTATTAGTCAGTGACTGGGCCCTGTACATTTATTAGCCAGTGACAGGGGTACATATATTAGCCAGTGACAGGGCCCTGTACATATATTAGCCAGTGACAGGGCCCTGTACATATATTAGCCAGGGACAGGGCCCTGTACATATATTAGTCAGTGACTGGGCCCTGTACATTTATTAGCCAGTTGACTGGGTCCTTTACATATATTAGCCAGTGACTGGGTCCTTTACATATATTAGCCAGTGACTGGGTCCTGTACATATATTAGTCAGTGACTGGGCCCTGTACATTTATTAGCCAGTTGACTGGGTCCTTTACATATATTAGCCAGTGACTGGGTCCTTTACATATATTAGCCAGTGACTGGGTCCTTTACATATATTAGCCAGTGACTGGGTCCTTTACATATATTAGCCAGTGACTGGGTCCTTTACATATATTAGCCAGTGACTGGGCCCTGTACATTTATTAGCCAGTTGACTGGGTCCTTTACATATATTAGCCAGTGACTGGGTCCTTTACATATATTAGTCAGTGACTGGGCCCTGTACATTTATTAGCCAGTTGACTGGGTCCTTTACATATATTAGCCAGTGACTGGGCCCTGTACATTTATTAGCCAGTTGACTGGGTCCTTTACATATATTAGTCAGTGACTGGGCCCTGTACATTTATTAGCCAGTTGACTGGGTCCTTTACATATATTAGCCAGTGACTGGGTCCTTTACATATATTAGCCAGGGACTGGGCCCTGTACATATATTAGCCAGTGACAGGGCCCTGTACATATATTAGCCAGTGACAGGGCCCTGTACATATATTAGCCAGTGACTGGGCCCTGTACATTTATTAGCCAGTTGACTGGGTCCTTTACATATATTAGCCAGTGACTGGGTCCTGTACATATATTAGTCAGTGACTGGGCCCTGTACATTTATTAGCCAGTTGACTGGGTCCTTTACATATATTAGCCAGTGACTGGGTCCTTTACATATATTAGTCAGTGACTGGGCCCTGTACATTTATTAGCCAGTTGACTGGGTCCTTTACATATATTAGTCAGTGACTGGGTCCTTTACATATATTAGCCAGGGACTGGGCCCTGTACATATATTAGCCAGTGACAGGGCCCTGTACATATATTAGCCAGTGACAGGGCCCTGTACATATATTAGCCAGTGACTGGGCCCTGTACATTTATTAGCCAGTTGACTGGGTCCTTTACATATATTAGTCAGTGACTGGGCCCTGAAATGCATTGTTTCATTTTCCAATGTGTCTCCATTTGATGTCAATGTGAATAAAAGGAGGTGAAAGGGAAGCAACCCCCCCCCCCCGAAAAGGTGAATTCCTCTATAGCTGGGCTGGCGTATGGCTGCTGTCATTGCTATGGGAAAGCCTGACACCTCGTGGTAAAAATGTGAATAACCCATAACAAGTAACTATAGGATGGTGGATTGATTATAGTCTGCTCCAGCATCCAATGTAAATCAAGTCAAATCAAATCAAATGTTATTTGTCAGCGAAATGAAAGTGAAATGCTTACTTACAAGCCCTTAACCAACAATTCAGTTTTAAGAAAAATAAGTGTTAGGTCAAAAATACACAAGTGAGAAATAAAGAGCAGCAGTAAAATAACAATAGCGGGGCTATATATAGGTGGTACCGGTACAGAGTCAATGTGCGGGGGCACAGGTTAGTCGAGGTAATTGAGGTAATATGTACATGTGGGTAGAGGTAAAGTGACTATCCATAGATAATAACCAGAGAGTAGAAGCAGCGTAAAAGAGGGGGTCGGGGTGGGGGGTTAGCCATTTGATTAGCTGTTCAGGAGTCTTATGGCTTGGGGGTAGAAGCTGTTAAGAAGCCTTTTGGACCTAGACTCAGCGCTCCGGTACCGCTTGCCGTGGGGTAGCAGAGAGAACCGTCTTTGACCATTTTTAGGGCCTTCCACCTGGTATAGGGATCCTGGATGGCTGGAAGCTTGGCACAAGGGATGTATTGGGGTACACAGTAACCTCTGTAATGCCTTGCGGTCGGAGGCCGAGCAGTTGCCATACCAGGCAGTGATGCAACCGGTCAGGATGCTCTCGATGGTGCAACTGTATACCTTTTTGAGGATGTGAGGACCCATGCCAAACCTGTTCAGTCTCCTGAGGGGGAATAGATGCATATGTATTCTTCTCCGGTTAACATTTTTCCAATAGTGTTTTTTTTGGGGTGGCGATAAAACCAGTGTGGAAGTATAGTATGCTGCTGCTGTATATCCCTCTCCAGTTGAGTGTCTCTCCTTCTGTCCTGAATCAAGATGGCACTGAACTGCCCAGTTCTGCACATGACTTTTCGCTGCTCTCTCCTGTCTGAGGGTGTTGGATGTGTCCGCAACTGCCTCCACTGGATGGCGATACTATTCAATCAATCCCCTTGTCTCCATTCAACCATGCCCCACACTAGAGTTAGTGCTATCCATGATCCTTGGGATGTCCCTACACTAAACCCTAACCGTAACCATTTTAAATTCAATCTTCAAAGGGGTGACATCAGAGTTGGACGTCCAATGGATCTCAGATTGCACTAGGGGGCGACCATTGGCCACCTTGCTGAAGCACAGTGTGTGTGCAGGCTTTTAATCCACTTCAACAATCACATCTGTTATGTTACCAAGCAGGTTTCGTTCTTCCTTATTGCATTCACCAATCCAGAATAGCCAGATGGGCCAAGGAGGGAAGGAATGATGAAACCTTAAGGTATTTAAACTGGGATGCAGTGTTTTTTAGTGAAGCTGTTGTACAATGATATATTGTGTCTCACACCTTGAGGTCAGCCAATGGCATGTCTGCTTCTTTCCAAGACTGTCAGAATAGCTTTACATTTTTACATTTACATTTGAGTCATTTAGCAGACGCTCTTATCCAGAGCGAGTTACAGTAGTGAGTGCATACATTTCATACTTTTTTTATTTAATTTTTATACGGGTCCCCCGTGGGAATCGAACCAACAAACATGGCATTGCAAGCGCCATGCTCTACCAACTGAGCTTTAGGCGTCTCTTCCGTTGCTTTTACAGATGAGAATAACTGATTCTGCAGAACACCCTAACAATTTTCAAGTTGCATTCGTCGTATGTACAGGATACACATGATATACACTGTCCAATGAAATGCTTACTTGTAGATTCCCACTCGACAATGCAACAACAATAAGATGTAATAAAATATAAGAATACAAACATAAAGTAAATGGCTCAGTAGAATAGAATAAACATTTTAGCATCAGTATAATACAGGAAGGCAAAATGAATAGTCCATTATTTACACGTGTTTTGGGGACACCTAAGATAAAACCACAGCAAACAAGAATTTTCACCATTCAGCATCTCTGTGTCCTTCAGGTTAGCTTCTCCAAAGACCTCTCAGAATTTGGTACAGTAAGTACCATGACAGCAAGGAGGTGAATATTGGACACCGTTCAGGTGTGGAGCTTCCGATGACGCGAGGTGCATATGATCAAATCATTAAAGGAAGCTCAGGGGAAAGAAAAAGAGATGGGCGAGGTGGGAGGATGAGGAAGGGGGAGGAAGATGACCTCAAGGTCAGGACTCTCTCTGACGCAGTACACTGTTCAGCTCTCCAGAGCTCTCTCCAGGTTTCAATTATGCCAACCTTTCACCGCAGAGATCAGAGTTCAGCCCTGCAGTTCCTGAGGCTCCTGTGGTCTGTTTATATTAGCGAGCAGTGCAACCTTGAGCACCGCAGACCAGACCACACTGAGTCAGTAGGTAGACTGGGGATGGGCTAGGGAAGAAACTGGAGGTATACTGCAGCCACATAGTGAGGTATCATAGATATCATAACATTTAACACAGTAGTCACCAGCCCAGGTTCTGGAGAGCAGATGGAGGTGCTTTTGTTCAAGCCCAGCACAGCACCATCTAGACCAGGGGTGTCAAAGTCAAATGGACGGAGGGCCAAATAAAAAATTTAGCTACAAGCCGAGGGCCGGACTGTTCGAATGTTCATTGAAAAATTTTTAAATGACGCATATAGTCTAGTGAACCTAATTGAACCTACTGAAAACCTAACAAATATATTCCAATATGATCAGATAAATAAAGCAATATTTTCTTATGGCTCTGTCAGTAATCTTTAATTTTCAACAGACACAAAAGACAAATTTCCTTTATATAAAAATCCCCATAACATGAACATTAAATGAAAGAAACCGGTATTCAAGGCACCATCAGTAGCCTATATTTTCTATTTTAGCAAAAGTGGGCTAAATTTACTTCAAAGAAAAAAACAATAATAGCAATTTTCTATCATCCACTCAACTGAAATATTTTTAAAATATAATTGGATTGAAATACAATAAAATAAAGTGCAAAAATCTATTAATCAAAAACAACACTTTGTTTAAGGAGAAGTAACATGCAGTGAAAACAAATATTAAACTTTAACTTTTAAACTTGAACTGAGTAAAAACTCTAAATATGTGATTGCACAGTAATGTTCACTTGTTTGAGGTTGAGGGTGATACTTGGTGGTGTCCCATCTTTTCCACAAGTTCATCAATGTTCGGGGTAAGGCTCTGAGCTGAGGAAATCCTCAGAATTGAGTGGAGGTGTTCAGCAGTAAGTCGACTTCTGTGTGATGTTTTGTTCATCAAAGAAAACAGTTGTTCACACAGGTATGTGCTGCCAAACATAGACACGTTTGAGCAGCCTGGATGCGCAGCTGGGGCATTGTGTCGGGAGGAAACGGGCGAACTCCGCAGCACCCACTGCCGCATATTTTGCCCTCAGTGCATCATTGCATTGGAGGTCAATCAACTCCATTTGAGGTTTGGTGGTGAGCTTTCCACGTCAACAGCAAATGGGTTACCGAGCAGTTCCAACCTGCTTTTTTGTGCTTCAAAGTCAGCAAATCGGCGCCGAAAGTCAGCGGCAAGCATACCTATTTTATCAGCCAACTGTAAACGGGAACGCACTGGTAGAGAGCTCTCTTCATGGTCTGGCAGCTGGGAAAGTGGCTCAAATTTTCTTTCCGCATCTGCGTCTCCCACAGAGTCAGTTTGGTTTTAAATGCCTTCACTGTACTGTACATATCAGAGATGACACGATCCCGACCCTGCAGCTGCAAGTTCATTGCATTCAGATGACTCGTAATGTCACACAGAAAAGCCATTTCACACAGAAACATTTGGAGTTGTGTTGTGTCTTTCCCTTTGCTGTCCAAGAACAGACAAATCTCCTCACGAAGCTCGAAACATCTTTGAAGCACCTTTCCCTGGCTTAGCCATCGCACCTCTGTGTGATGGCAAATCACCATGGTTTCTAATCAGAAATGCCTTGAACTGGCGGTGATTCAAACCTTTGGCTCTGATAAAGTTAACTGTGCGCGTGATGATGCTCATTACATGCTCCATTTTCAAGGCTTTACCGCACAACGCTTCCTGGTGTATGATACAATGATAAGCTGTCAGCTCAGCTTTTCCTCTTGCATCTTTTCCCGTATCTTCGCCACCAGTCCGCTCCTGTGTCCACACAGCAGGTGCTCCGTCGGTTGTCAAACCCACGAGTTTTTCCCAAGGCAGCTCCATCTCATTTACACATCTTGACACCTCTTCATACAAATCAGAGTTGGAGAGACAGCCAAAAACTCCTCTGGAGGCTGGGATGGAAAATTGAGATAGAGGGAATAGAGACAGATGGACTGGATGGCAATGGTGTTTCTGCTCAGATTTAAAAAGAGGCCTTTTTTCTGGGCAAACTTCGTCACAAACTTTAATCACAGTTTTTGATGAAATCCCCCTCCGTAAATGGCCGGGCTGATGGCCAAAATAAAACTGGCCTTGACAGCAGCCTGGCCTTGTGATTTTGCTTTTTTGAACAGAGCCTGGAGATTTGACATTCCTCTGCCTTTTGTAGCCTTTGTTCCATGTCCATATTCTTGTTTTGTCCGCGTGATAATGTCGTCTCAGATTATACTCTTTCAGGCCACACTTTCTCCACACAGAAGACACACAGGTTTTCCAGCTACCTCCGTGAACAAATACTCCGACTCCCACCTTGTTTGAAACCCCGGTTCTCAGTGTCCACCTTCCGTTTTGCCATTTTTGATGGGTATCTGAGTTAATTTAGATGGCCAATAAATATTGGAAATGGCAAGATAGATTGTGGGAAATGTAGTACGTGTAAAAGATGGATGGATGGTTCTAATAATAAATCAAGATAAAAAAAGATGTGGCCCGCGGGCCTTGACTCTGACATATGTGATCTAGACCTTGATTAGCTGAAAAAGATGTGTTAGTGCTAGAACAAAAGCATGCACCTCTTGGAGCAGTATTCAAGCTCTGCATTCCCTGTTCCTGCAGCCCACACATACACTTTAGACATATCCTCCAGTGCTAAGAGGTGATTTAGCGTCCGGTCAAGTACAAAGCCGTCACATTTGTACAGCATGCTGTTACTGTGTGGAACGACGGTTGGTAATGCGGAAATATGTACAACCCCTCTCTACATAATCTCCACATAAACAGACTGGTCAGACAGAATGCTCAAATGGATGGCGAGATAGAGGGAGAGACAGATGGATGGATGGCGAGATAGAGGAAGATACAGATGGATGGATGGCGAGATAGAGGGAGAGACAGATGGATGGATGGCGAGATAGAGGGAGAGACAGATGGATGGATGGTGAGATAGAGGGAGAGACAGATGGATGGCGAGATAGAGGGAGAGACAGATGGACGGATGGCGAGATAGAGGGAGATACAGATGGATGGATGGCAAGATAGAGGGAGAGACAGATGGATGGATGGCGAGATAGAGGGAGAGACAGATGGATGGATGGTGAGATAGAGGGAGAGACAGATGGATGGATGGCGAGATAGAGGGAGAGACAGATGGATGGATGGCGAGATAGAGGGAGAGACAGATGGATGGATGGTGAGATAGAGGGAGAGACAGATGGATGGCATGGCGAGATAGAGGGAGAGACAGATGGATGGATGGCGAGATAGAGGGAGAGACAGATGGATGGATGGCAAAAGAAAAGCAGACAGGCGAAGGACAGGCAGGCTCAGAATGATGATGGAGATTTATATATTTTCATATTTTTATACTGAAGTATCTTCAAATTGTATTTCTGTACACCCGGTAGGCTGTTCGTTACTGATGCTGCAGCTGTAGGGTACATACTTGTGGAAGTCATGTAATATATGCATGTGGCAGTTTACTGTAGCATAGGCCTACCTGTGCCTACGCAGCTCACCAATAAATCAACTTTGGGAGAATATTAGAGATGCAGATAGGATTTACTTTTTAACATGTCTTTTCTATGCAGAGCCTGAGGAATATGTGCACATTTTCTCTTTCGTGTTACAGTTCAATGTGCCCTTGTGATGGTCTCCTCTCCCCGTGGTGGTTGTGTTTGTAGCCCGTCACGTTGGGGTTGGTGTTTAGGAAAGTATGCCCGGCACATGCTGCCATAATGTGCTGACAACCAAATGTTTCTAATTAGAAGAGCCAAGCAGATGGGTCATTTCACCCAGAGAGAAAGGAAGGTGTGTGTGTGTGTGTGTGTGTGTGTGTGTGTGTGTGTGTGTGTGTGTGTGTGTGTGTGTGAGAGAGAGAGACTTCCATATATATATTGGATGAAATACCACAGTGTGCTATCACAGCAGCAAGATGTGTGACCTGTTGCCACAAGAAAAGGGCAACCAGTGAAGAACAAACACCATTCTAAATACAACCCATATGTATGCTTATTTATTTTCCCTTTTGTACTTCAACTATTTACACATAATATGACACTTGCCATTTCTCTATTCCTCTGAAACCTTTGTAATGTAATGTTTATAAAGCACCTTGCATTGAATTAAATTGAGAGAGAGAGACAGAGAGAGAATGGGTACAGAGCAGAGTGAGCAGGGGAGAGAGAGAGAGAAAATGGGTACAGAGCAGAGTGAGCAGGGGAGGGAGAGAGAGATAGATAGATAGAGAGAGAGAGAGAGATAATGGGTACAGAGCAGAGTGAGCAGGGGAGAGAGAGAGAGAATGGGTACAGAGCAGAGTGAGCAGGGGAGGGAGAGAGAGAGATAGAGAGAAAGAGAAAGAGAAAGAGAGAGAGAGAGAATGGATACAGAGCAGAGTGAGCAGGGGAGGGAGAGAGAGAATGGGTACAGAGTAGAGTGAGCAGGAGAGGGAGAGAGAGAGAGAGAGAGAGAGAGAGAGAGAGAGAGAGAGAGAGAGAGAGAGAGAGAGAGAGAGAGAGAGAGAGAGAGAGAATGGGTACAGAGCAGAGTGAGCAGGGGAGGGAGAGAGAGAGAGAATGGGTACAGAGAGAGAGAGAGAGAATGGGTACAGAGTAGAGTGAGCAGGAGAGGGAGAGAGAGAGAGAGAGAGAGAGAGAGAGAGAGAGAGAGAATGGGTACAGAGCAGAGTGAGCAGGGGAGGGAGAGAGAGAGAATGGGTACAGAGAGAGAGAGAGAGAATGGGTACAGAGCAGAGTGAGCAGGGGGGAGAGAGAGAGAGAGAGAGAGAGAGAAAATGGGTACAGAGCAGAGTGAGCAGGGGAGGGAGAGAGAGAGAGAGAGAGAGAGAGAGAGAGAGAGAGAGAGATAATGGGTACAGAGCAGAGTGAGCAGGGGAGGGAGAGAGAGAGCCCATCTGGTTTGTAATTAGATAGAGATTTTGTCTGAGTTCATTTTCATAAACACACTATTCAAGATGTGCCAATGTGACACACAATACATTGTGGACTTGTTGATACAATACCATGTGTAAAGAATTACATTATCATACAGAAATAGAAATATGTAGTTTTTCATAACCCATTTTCTTTGTTTTGTGTTTTGCAGTCCTAACACGCATGCTACATTTCTGCACCCCCTGCTTCATTTCCACCTAATGAACTCTGTAAAATTGCCCAAAGTAATTTCCATATTGTCTTTTCACACCATTTATATGTTTGAGCAGCTTTGGCGGTGTTGTGAATATTGATATTTTAGAGCCATTTGGGTCCTCTTTGATTTCAGTTGCAAACAATCAAAGTGAAATATCTACAGAATGTATGACCTTTTCTGAGTTCCCTTTTCTCCTGGGCTTTGAGTTTTCAGTTTATAAATATCCAGTCGCTAACAGTGTTTGAAACAATTGTTTCTAGCTCTACACAATGTTCCTAGTGTATCTTAACTCTTTGTATAGGACGCGAGTCCGGCTCCAGGCATAAACAACATTAACGGTCTCTTAGGGCCCCCAGTGACTAGGGGGCCCTAAATACACCAGGTGCAATTTTGAGTTGTGCATAAGCAGTTTTCTCTTGTAATGTCAATTACCTTACAATTAGCCATGTATATTTTTAGATTGGCTGTTAATTTAGCCAGCTATCTAAACTTGTAGTAATCATTGACGAACACTGAACGGGCATGTGCCCAGGGGCCCTGACCTCCATGGGGCCCCCATTGTTAGACATTCTCCTTTTGCTCATGATGCACGCAGCAAATTATATGTAACAACACCCTGAGCGCATCGGACACAAAACGAAACACCAATACAAATGCAACAACAGCACAAAATTGATTAACAACTTTGTGGAATTTGCACCAATCAAAGCAGTGAAGCATGGTCAAAATCATTCATCTTGGGGAGACTTGGGGGAGCGAGGTTCCAAAATGCAATCATATCACACGCAATTTTACCATTTATAAAATTGTCATATTTGGTTATACAGACTAGTTCAAAAATAAGTGCAACTTGACAAATTATCTAATGGATTATGATCATTTGCTGGTAAAGAAATTGAGGTGCAAAAACCCAAGTTTGCACCCCCATTTGAATTTTCTCCGTGGCTCAGGAGGCCATGTGTCGGCTACAGAGAAAAGCTGTTTGGCTCTTTCAGAGATTATCTATAATATTGCTCAGATCAGTCGCGACTCATGAAGAGGGAGAACTTTAAAGGTGTTTCTGATTAATAAACAATGCCATGCTGGGTGGGTGGTAATATTCAAATAAAACCCAGCCCTGAAAAGAAACCTAGACTGAAAAGAAACCCAGCCCTGAAAGGAAACCTAGACTGAAAAGAAACCCAGCCCTGAAAGGAAACCTAGACTGAAAAGAAACCCAGCCCTGAAAGGAAACCTAGACTGAAAAGAAACCCAGCCCTGAAAGGAAACCTAGACTGAAAAGAAACCCAGCCCTGAAAGGAAACCTAGTCTGAAAGAAACCCAGCCTAGAAAGGAAAACTAGACTGAAAGAAACCCAGCCCTGAAAGGAAACCTAGACTGAAAAGAAACCCAGCCCTGAAAGGAAACCTAGACTGAAAAGAAACCCAGCCCTGAAAGGAAACCTAGACTGAAAGAAACCCAGCCCTGAAAGGAAACCTAGTCTGGAGGAAACCCAGCCTAGAAGGGAAACCTAGACTGAAAGAAACCCAGCCCTGAAAGGAAACCAAGTCTGAAAGAAACCCAGCCCTGAAAGGAAACCTAGACTGAAAAGAAACCCAGCTCTGAAAAGAAATGTAGACTAAAAAGTATTAGCACACATCATATGGGAAACGTGGCATTGGCACAGAAAATATCAGAAAATACCATGTTGGATTTCCCACACAAAATATACGACTCTCCACTCAATGGCAAAATGGATAGAATTGCAGGAAATTAGCTGTAAAACTGAGAAAAGTTATCTCTGCCCCATGGCAAAATGTGTAGAATTGCATTACATTTGTTACATTGCCCTGATTCGACCCTTTATCTTCTGATATGCACACATGACTGTAAGTCGCTTTGGATAAAAGCGTCTGATAAATGGCATATATATACTGATTCGGGTCGTTCAGACGGGACCGCTAGGCTAAAGGTGAGGCTGGCCCATTTGGAAATGGCACAAAAAGATGGTGTGTTAGACAGATGGAGTTGATATAGAAATGAGGAAAATGGTAATAGGATCCGAGAACTGGAGCTAGACGCTGGCTCCAGTGCGACTCCACAACCTGCCCATCACCAAGCCCACTTCGATGTATGTAAAAAAATATGGCTTTCGTCCCTCCATTCCGGGAGTCGGAAGTTGATTCCTATTTCTCAGCGTTTGAACGTGTGGCCACTTCGTTGCATTGGGTACTCGAGGTTTGGCCGCACCTGTTGCAATGTAAATTGTCTGGGAAAGCTCAGGAAGTAGTAGCTGCTCTCTCAGTGGAAAAGACAGTTTACAGTACGATATTGTTTAAACAACTGTGTTGCAGGCTTATGAGTTGGTGCCTGAAGCTTATAGGCAGCGCTTCAGGAACCACAAAAAACCCTCTCTCCGTACTTTTGAGTTTGCAAGGGACAAAGACTCTGTTTAATCGCTGGTGTTCATCCAGCAAAGTTAATGCCTTTTCTGATATTCAAGAGTTGATACTGTTGGAGGATTTTAAAAGCAACCGGCCTGATAGAATTGTAGTTCATTTAAATGAACAGAAAGTGGTGACATTGGCCCAGGCAGCAGTGTTGGCAGATGAGTATGCTATGACACACAACACTATTTGGTGCACCATGTTTTGAAGGCCGAACGATTACATCATCAGTGCCTCGTTCGGGTTGCTTTTCCTCAAATGACCCCAACTCTTCGCACGAAATCTGAATGTTTTTACTGTCACCAAAAGGGTCACGTGATTGCGGACTGCCCGGGTTTGAAAAATAAACAGAAACAGTCCCTGTCACCATCCCCTAAATTGAAAAGTGTGGGTTTAGTGCAGTCTATGGCTCGTCTGTTGGACCGAGTTATTGATTCAGCATTTGGGAAAATGGACCCTATCTATACTCCATTTATCTCTGCCGGTTGTTTCCTTAACTGGAGAACAATCGGATTAAAAGCCCATACAAATCTTACGAGACACAGTAATTGTTACTGATGCTTTACCCTGGTCCCCTGAAACGTATTGTGGCTCGCATGTCATATTACAGGGTATAGAGACAAACAATGTACCATTACACTGGGTCCACTTAGTGTCAGACTTGGGATCAGGACGTTTCCGTGTTAGTTTAGTGTCTACACTGCCAGTAAAAGGAGTCACATTGCTACTAGGGAATGATACTGCTGGTAGTAATGTCACTCCTGTGTTAAGTAGTAGACAACCCAGAAATCAAAACTTTTCCCCATGTTTTTCCTGCTTGTGTTAACGAGGGCACAATCTCGCAAGCTGGGAGATGTGGTGGATTTGTTGAGGTAGACAGTGCCTTGAGTATTCCTTCTGCAAGCCCGACAAATTTATTTCCTGACATTCTTGCCTGTCACCCCCGAGAAAGTGATTGAAAGTCAAAAGGGAGACCCCATTCTTTGCAAGTGTTTTGCTTCGGTAAGTTCCACTGAGGAATCTAAAACTTGGGAGACCGCCTACTTTATGGAAGCAGGAGTTTTGATGTGTAAATGGGAAGCTCATAACACCGTTAGTGACTGGAGTGAAGTGTGTCAAGTGGTTGTTCCTACACTGTTCCAACAGCAGGTGCTGTCACTCGCCCATGACCAGGCGTGGTCCGGACATTTGGGGATCACAAAGACTTTTAACCAAGTCCTTCTGCAATTTTTCTGGCCAGGTTTGAAGTCTGACGTGGTCCAATCTTGTAAAACATGTCATGCGTGTCAACTCACTGGGAAAGCGAGTCAAAAAATTCCTTGTGCACTGCTCTGTCCGATTCCTGTGGTGGGGGAACCGTTTGAACGAGTGATAATCAATTGTTTAGGCCCGTTGCCGAAAACCAGGTCAGGTTACCAGTTCTTACTAACAATAATGTGCAGTGTTACTCGATACCCAGAGGCTATCCCTCTCTGTACTATAATGGCTAAGACTGGTGAAGGCACTAGTGAAGTTCTTCTCTACGTTTGGACTCCCTAAAGTATTCCAAACTGATCAGGGAACAAACTTTGTCAAAACTGTTCTCAAATGTGTTAAAGACACTATTTCCCATCAGGTCTCTAGTGTGTGTCATCCGGAGAGTCAAGGGGCCCTCGAACGCTGGCATCAGACACTGAAGGCGATGTTACGCAAGTATTGCATGGATACCAGTACAGATTGGGATGAGGGGGTGCCCTTGGTCCTATTTGCTGTCAGGAAAACAATACAAGAGTCCTTAGGGTTAAGCCCTTTTGACCTTGTGTTTGGACACACCCCACCCCGCTGTCTCCAGTGTGGCTGCTGTAGTGCTGAAGCCTGACTGGGACCTAGAAGAGGATAAGGGTGTGTTGGAGTTACGCCATATGTTACAGCAATGTGAACTCTTATGTAATTCAGAGATGCTGAAAAAGTTACCTTCTTAGATAGAACATTTGGATAACAATCAAACTAATGATCTTATCCTATTGATAAATAGTTTTCTCAATGTGTTACAGGATGTTCCAAGTCGCACGTCCATCTTGGAACATAACGTGGATGTGGGGAACGCTGCTCCTACATGTCAGCATCCGTACCGGGTTAATGCTAAGAAAAGGGAGGTAATAAAGTGAGGTAGCTTATTACAGAATGACATGGCAAAACCCAGTAATAGCTCCTGGATTTCATTCTTGCTCCTAAGCCTGACAATACGTTGGGGCTGAGAGCGGTTCTCTTGCAGGAAGATTAAGAGGGAGTGGATCGGCCCGTATTTATTTGTATTTTTTCTCCCGTAAGTTCAACTCATGTCAGTCAAGGTACTCCACCACTGAACAAGACGGTGGCTTTATTTCTAGCCTAAGTTTTTTGAGGTATGTGGGCTCCAGTGCCTTGCCTGTTCTGGTCTTCACGGACCATTATCCTTCAGTGTTTCTTAGGCAAATGTACCGCCGCCTTATGCGGTGGGCTCTGATTGTACACGGATACAATATACAGATTTACTATGTGAAGGGTTCGGCGAATGTGGTTGCCGACACACTATCATGGGTTCAGTAACTGGGGATGCGTGTTGGTTTTATTGCAAACTGGAAGATTGCAGGTTTTGGGGTGGGTGTGCTACATTCCCCAGTTTCTCGGTTTTGGGTTTGTTTGTGTATATGTATGTGTGTACTTCAGGAAATGGCTTCCTGGGTTCCAAAGCAGCTGATTGGTTAGCCCCATTGCAGATTGGAGCTCTGACCCCACCATCTCATCAGGGGATACAACTGTCTGCAATTACCGACTCCTTCTGCAGCTTGAAAAGCCAGTGTTCCTTTGTTAGGAGAGAGCTTCTATGTACGTGTTGTGTTGATGGTTGGTCTGGTAAATTTCTAAAGTATTTTGTGGCCGGTCCTGCTGGTATGTTAAAAGGACTGTTTTTGATTATTGAAATGGTTCATTTTACGTGAGTAATTATGTTTTTGTTCCCAGGGGGGAAGGGGAAGGCACCGTGGGAGTTTTTAGGCAAGAGGCCTGCGGGCATACATATACCCGTAGTATGTACTCTGTCTATGCACACTAGGTAAGACCTGGGTGGACCACCCCCTGTATTTTGGTTAGCGCACCAGGAGGTGCTAAAAGGTTAGGTAAGTAGTGGGTAGGCAGGTAAGGTAGGAGAGCGGACTCTTCAACTTTTACTCTTTTTGCTTTGGTTCTGTCCAGCCCCTACAATCACATACCTCTTTCACTCCACGGGGAGTTGCGTGTTGCAGGGTGTTGCGTTCCCCCCTCCAAGAGGCGTACGTAACAGTAAATGACAGCAGAACAAATCTCGACTGAGGTCCTTTTGTACTTTTGAGGATAGAATGCTATCTGTTGAGCTGAGAAGACAAACCAACCAAGACACACTGATCACTGTTCAGCTGAACAAAGAGAAAGGGTATCTAGTCAGTTGTTCAACTGAAACGTGTCTTACATGTTTAACAAGACTCCTCAATCAGGGAGGTAGATGGCATCCACGTCAGCGGTGCCCGGGGAGCAGTGGGTTAACTGCCTTGCTCAGAGGCAGAATGATAGGATAGTTGGATCTTGCTTCTGTATAAAGACAGAGAGAAGTTGGAGAGAGGCAGGAAGCCACAGGAAGAGAAATAGACATCTGGATAGACAAGCAGACGAAACAGATTACAACAATTTATTTTGATCTATGAATGTACAGGGCTGAAGTAGGCAACTGTATACAGCCAGATGCAATAGGAATCAATCTGAATGAACTCTAATGGAAGATAATACAAAGTGAGTACTGGATTCCTGTCCAGTGGGTGTACTTGTACATCAAATCAAATCAAATCATTTTATATAGCCCTTCGTACATCAGCTGATATCTCAAAGTGCTGTACAGAAACCCAGCCTAAAACCCCAAACAGCAAGCAATGCAGGTGTGGAAGCACGGTGGTTAGGAAAAACTCCCTAGAAAGGCCAAACCTAGGAAGAAACCTAGAGAGGAACTAGGCTATGAGAGGTGGCCAGTCCTCTTCTGGCTGTGCCAGGTGGAGATTATAACAGAACATGGCCAAGATGTTCAAATGTTCATCAATGACCAGCATGGTCAAATAATAATAATCACAGGCAGAACAGTTGAAACTGGAGCAGCAGCATGGCCAGGTGGACTGTGGACAGCAAGGAGGTATCATGCCAGGTAGTCCTAAGTCATGGTCCTAGAGAAAGAAAGAGAGAAAGAGAGAATTAGAGAGAGCATACTTAAATTCACACAGGACACCGGATAAGACAGGAGATGTACTCCAGATATAACAAACTGACCCTAGCCCCCGACCCATAAACTACTGCAGCATAAATACTGGAGGCTGAGACAGGAGGGGTCAGGAGACACTGTGGCCCCATCCGATGATACCCCTGGACAGGGCCAAACAGGAAGGATATAACAGGAAGGATATACTTATTGCAGGCAGAGGCTGCCTGTGGAGGTGTGTGTACAACCTTTCTTCTTGTGTCTCCAAACATCACAACCAGGCTGATGCAATGATAATGAATCTCCCAAGCAGTGTTCCCTGATTACCATGACAAGTTGTAACAACTATACAATAACCTTAGGGTGTAAGCTACAGGGAATTGAACAGTATGCGTCACTTGACCATGTTAGTCCACCAAGATAAATCAAGACCATGTTAGTCCACCAAGATAAATCAAGACCAAGTTAGTCCACCAAGATTAATCAAGACCATGTTAGTCCACCAAGATAAATCAAGACCATGTTAGTCCACCAAGATAAATCAAGACCATGTTAGTCCACCAAGATAAATCAAGACCATGTTAGTCCACCAAGATAAAGACATTATCTCTGGGATCCAGGTATTGGACCAGGCTACCATGACATCATCAGTGGAAATCCACTTGGGTTTGTTATAAATACAAAGAGCATCTTTGTGTGTGTGTTTGCCTTTCTGTCTCTGTGCTGTACAGTACATACTCTAGCTGCTAGCATTAGAAATGAGAATGCTCTTGGAAGGCTTGAAAGGAGGTTAATGTCATAGACATAAAAGGGCTGTGTGTGTGTGGCCTCTTCAAAATAAATCATAACATGTCCATACTGTATGTGCTCCTAAGCCCCTTAGTGCTTGTGTCATCAGTGTTTTCATAGGGACAGTGAGCTGGGCATAGTGTAAGTAGAGGATGAAGATGCAGAGTGAGACACAGGCCTCATATGCTTCTTAAGGGACTTTATTGATGAGTAAACTTCCACTCACACATGCACACCAACAAGATCTCACAGATGCTTTCTCACGCATGCAAGCATGCGAACACACAAACACACACACACACACACACACACACACACACACACACACACACACACACACACACACACACACACACACACACACACACACACACACACACACACACACACACACACACACACACACACACACACACACACACACACACACACACACACAAACGTGATCACATACGTGAATTATTACACTGTAATATGAACAGGACACGTTGTCACCACAGAAAGTTCTCATTTCCAACTCACCATATGGCCACTTGGAGACCCATTAGGACATTTCTTTAAATCAGGACATTTCTTATTTTTTTGTTCTCCCCGCTTTTTCTGTTCTGCTTTCTCTCTACTCCCCAGCAGCCTTTTGTCCAAATACATATGAACCCTTCAACAGAAGAACCATACAGGATCTTAATTTGAGACAGTTTGCTACAGCAGGAACAGAATCCTGCAGCAACAGGAAATGTGAATTATTATGTGGAGTATAATTAATGGACATCTTTTTTGGGGTTGACACATTTTTCATAAAGGAAAATCAAGTTTGAAATTTAAGTGAATCTCACATACTTCAGAAACCTTTTTAAGGTTATCCTGCAACAGGGTGATCAAATTAAGATCCTACATCTGTATGTGCATTTAGCATTTTCAGATCTTTACTGATTTTGTATCTTACAAGTTCACTGTAATGTCCAGAGGTGGCAATAGACCATGGTGACTATTTATAGTCTAAGTAATATCAAGACTCTGGATCATTCAGTTGGTAGAGCATGGCGCTTGTAACGCCAGGGTAGTGGGTTCGATTCCCGGGACCACCCATACGTAGAATGTATGCACACATGATTGTAAGTCGCTTTGGATAAAAGCGTCTGCTAAATGGCATATATTATTCATATCCACTGCTAGAAATTGACCATATCACCAAAATGTTCTAAAACTGAGATATATGGTTATTCGATTGAAGGGTTCACATTCAGTTCCAGGTATAGTGTCGCTGGTCCAAATGAAAGGCAAATTAACATTCAAATGAAGGAATTCATTCTGCTTTATCTTCGGAGCCAACTGAAGTTTGACTCAGGGGGGAAGAAGAACTTTGCTGTGTGTTGTATATCTCCCTTGCTACTAATAGTTTTGTTGAAACAAGATTTTACAATGACTGATCCAGTAAAATTTGAATTTCACAACTGTTTTGGAGGACATGTGGGACAAACATATTGTTCCAAACAGTTTAAAGTCCTTTGTGTTATGTTTATGCATATTCATGGCTCCAGTATTAGCACACAGTACTATGTACTACCTACATGCAGCACATACTGTATATTACCAGGTGCATAAGCTTAATTAGGTTTACAGTAAGACGGAAGCTCACCAGCATCTCACTTTCTCCACAGTTGCAGTTGCAATTCTGTTGCACAGATGGGCTTGTTGGCATGGGAACACTTGGCCCCAGAATGGCTGCCAAGTCTGATTGACTGTCCCATCAGCACAAAGACTGCATCCAGTGAAGGCTAATACACACACACACACACACACACACACACACAAACCAACTGTTAGTTTGCCATTGTGTGGTTTCGGCCAGGGTCATATCTACTGTGCATACACATCATTTGTGTATACATCTACATATCATGAATACATCTGAGTCTGGTTGAGGAGATCATTTTTCAATATGAGAGCAAATATGATTTTAAACCCTGAAGTCTCTACCTTGTCTATGATGATTCATTGTGTTTTTTGGTGTTTGCTCACATTAGGTGATTGATTTGAAGTGTTTATTGCAGCAGACCATCCTTTGAGAATGTCCCTTCAGAAGCCTGTGTGGTAGTTAGGCCAGACAGTGTTATCTGTGGATGTCTGCCTTCTAGCTGGGAGTGATTGACATCTCATGTCTGTTCGGGTAGATGCCTGACATTTCTAAAAGTCACCACACACGCCTAGACCTCGCTGATCAGCCTTGCGCTGTCTGTGTGTGTGTGTGTGTGTGTGTGGATGTGTTTAACTACACTTGTGTGTGTGTGTGGACGTGTTTAACTATACTTGTGTGTGTGTGTGGACGTGTTTAACTATACTTGTGGGGACCTGAAGTCCCCACAAGAACAGTAAACAAATACAATTTGACCAACTGGGGACATTGTTGGTCCACACAAGGTCAAATGCTATTTCTAGGGGGTTTAGAATTAGGTTTAGGGTTAGGAACTAGGGTTAAGTTTCTGGGTTAGGGAAAATAGGATTTAGAATGGGACTGAATTGTATGTCCCCACAAGGTTAGCTAAACAGTACTGTGTGTGTGAGAGAGAGAGAGAGAGAGAGAGAGAGAGAGAGAGAGAGAGAGAGAGAGAGAGAGAGAGAGAGAGAGAGAGAGAGAGAGAGAGAGAGAGAGAGAGAGAGAGAGAGAGAGAGAGAGAGAGAGAAACTGTAACGGCTTTCTTCTGTAGATCAAGGAGAGAACCAAAGTGCTGCGTGGTTAGTGTTCATCATGTTTAATAAAGATGATAAATGTGAACACTACAAAATACAAAACAAATGTGGAAAAACCGAAACAGTTCTGTCTGGTGCAGACACACAAAGACAACCACCCACAAAACCCAACACAAAACAGGCTACCTAAATATGGTTCCCAATCAGAGACAATGGCTAACACCTGCCTCTGATTGAGAACCATATCAGGCCAAACATAGAAATGGGAAAACTCCTGACCAACAATAAAACAAAGAAAACACAAAAGAACTATGGTCAGAACGTGACAGAAACCATTATTTCTGTTTTACTAGCTTGGTTTCCATTCAATTGATGATGGATATGCATTTAAATATTCTCAAATCCACATAAATAAAATATGCAAATTTTCCACTAGTGTTGTGCTTCCACCAAAATGACTTGTTGCAGATACAAATCAGTGTGTGATGACGTAGTGCATGCGAAATGTACTTTTTTCACTTAAGTTTTCATGTACCGAATAAAAATCTAATGTTCAATGTGTTTCCATCACATTTTAATATCTACCTATAGTATTGTTACAGAAAATGTTAAATAGCAAATGTGCCTCCTCTGATCTTGGCACGTGGGCTCTAGTGTGAGTAGGTTCTGCAGGTAGGCTAGACTACACGATGAGATTATGCACATGAGCAAGAATGTTTTTATTTGTCAAACGGCAGTCAAGCATCAATCATCATGTCAGCAGAATAAGGCCCTCAATATTTAATGGAAAGCAGCATCAAGCTCAGTACCGTGCACTTTCAGCACCCTGTGAAGTTCATAACAATTCATCATTAGCCTAATAAACTGTACGGTTTACCGAGTCGTAGTGCAAGGCCCAAACACCATATCATCATGTGACTCCAAGTTTACTTCGATATGATGGTTATTAAATCAATATTTGCGCTTACAGTGCCTTGCAAAAGCATTCCTCCCACTTGGCCTTTTCCCTATTTTGTTGCATTACAACCTGCAATTTAAATGGATTTTTATTTGGATTTCATGTAATGTGTAAGGTTCTGTATTTATTTTCTTAGTCAACCTTGTGTTCTGTCTCATTGTGTTCTTGAACGTAGCCCTGTTTCTTTGTGTTCTTGAATGTAGCGCTGTCTCCCATTTTTGTTCATTGATTTCACCTGTGTTAGTTACTCAACTCCTCTCATCAGCTCCTTATTTACTTCAGTTCATTCTGTTTGTGCCTTTGTGAGGTATTGTTTGTTTTGATTCTACTAAACCTTTTCCTAGCTTGTTTGTGAGAAGTTATAGCCTTCAGTCCTAGTTTTGAATCACTTGCCTGTTTGCCTACCTGTGTATGACCAGTTATAGCCTTCAGTCCTAGTTTTGAATCACTTGCCTGTTTGCCTACCTGTGTATGACCAGTTATAGCCTTCAGTCCTAGTTTTGAATCACTTGCCTGTTTGCCTACCTGTTTGACCAGTTATAGCCTTCAGTCCTAGTTTTGAATCACTTGCCTGTTTGCCTACCATGACCAGTTATAGCCTTCAGCCCTAGTTTTGAATCACTTGCCTGTTTGCCTACCTGTGTATAACCAGTTATAGCCTTCAGTCCTAGTTTTGAATCACCTGCCTGTCTGCCTACCTGTGTATAACCAGTTATAGCCTTCAGTCCTAGTTTTGAATCACTTGCCTGTCTGCCTACCTGTGTATAACCAGTTATAGCCTTCAGTCCTAGTTTTGAATCACTTGCCTGTTTGCCTACCTGTGTATAACCAGTTATAGCCTTCAGTCCTAGTTTTGAATCACCTGCCTGTTTGCCTACCTGTGTATGACCAGTTATAGCCTTCAGTCCTAGTTTTGAATCACCTGCCTGTTTGCCTACCTGTGTATGACCAGTTATAGCCTTCAGTCCTAGTTTTGAATCACTTGCCTGTTTGCCTACCTGTGTATGACCAGTTATAGCCTTCAGTCCTAGTTTTGAATCACTTGCCTGTTTGCCTACCTGTGTATGACCAGTTATAGCCTTCAGTCCTAGTTTTGAATCACTTGCCTGTTTGCCTACCTGTGTATGACCAGTTATAGCCTTCAGTCCTAGTTTTGAATCACTTGCCTGTTTGCCTACCTGTGTATAACCAGTTATAGCCTTCAGTCCTAGTTTTGAATCACCTGCCTGTCTGCCTACCTGTGTATAACCAGTTATAGCCTTCAGTCCTAGTTTTGAATCACTTGCCTGTTTGCCTACCTGTGTATAACCAGTTATAGCCTTCAGTCCTAGTTTTGAATCACTTGCCTGTTTGCCTATCTGTGTATAACCAGTTATAGCCTTCAGTCCTAGTTTTGAATCACCTGCCTGTTTGCCTACCTGTGTATGACCAGTTATAGCCTTCAGTCCTAGTTTTGAATCACCTGCCTGTTTGCCTATCTGTGTATAACCAGTTATAGCCTTCAGTCCTAGTTTTGAATCACCTGCCTGTTTGCCTACCTGTGTATGACCAGTTATAGCCTTCAGTCCTAGTTTTGAATCACCTGCCTGTTTGCCTACCTGTGTATGACCAGTTATAGCCTTCAGTCCTAGTTTTGAATCACTTGCCTGTTTGCCTACCTGTGTATGACCAGTTATAGCCTTCAGTCCTAGTTTTGAATCACTTGCCTGTTTGCCTACCTGTGTATGACCAGTTATAGCCTTCAGTCCTAGTTTTGAATCACCTGCCTGTCTGCCTACCTGTGTATAACCAGTTATAGCCTTCAGTCCTAGTTTTGAATCACTTGCCTGTCTGCCTACCTGTGTATAACCAGTTATAGCCTTCAGTCCTAGTTTTGAATCACTTGCCTGTCTGCCTACCTGTGTATAACCAGTTATAGCCTTCAGTCCTAGTTTTGAATCACCTGCCTGTCTGCCTACCTGTGTATAACCAGTTATAGCCTTCAGTCCTAGTTTTGAATCACCTGCCTGTCTGCCTACCTGTGTATAACCAGTTATAGCCTTCAGTCCTAGTTTTGAATCACTTGCCTGTTTGCCTACCTGTGTATAACCAGTTATAGCCTTCAGTCCTAGTTTTGAATCACCTGCCTGTCTGCCTACCTGTGTATAACCAGTTATAGCCTTCAGTCCTAGTTTTGAATCACTTGCCTGTTTGCCTACCTGTGTATAACCAGTTATAGCCTTCAGTCCTAGTTTTGAATCACTTGCCTGTCTGCCTACCTGTGTATGACCAGTTATAGCCTTCAGTCCTAGTTTTGAATCACTTGCCTGTTTGCCTACCTGTGTATGACCAGTTATAGCCTTCAGTCCTAGTTTTGAATCACCTGCCTGTCTGCCTACCTGTGTATAACCAGTTATAGCCTTCAGTCCTAGTTTTGAATCACTTGCCTGTTTGCCTACCTGTGTATAACCAGTTATAGCCTTCAGTCCTAGTTTTGAATCACTTGCCTGTTTGCCTACCTGTGTATGACCATTGCCTGCCTGTGACCACGATTCCTGCCTTCTGCTAAGGCGAAAGAAACACTTGCCGCGCCCTGCGCATGAATCTACAACTTTTTCTCCCTGAGTATTCATTACATAACGGACATACACAAAAAAAGTCCAAATTGGTCAAGTGAAAAAATAAATAAATATATAAAAGAAAACCTGAAAAGTGGTGCGTGTGTATGTATTCACCCCCCATATGTATTCACCCCCCCATATGTATTCACCCCCTCATATGTATTCAACCCCTCATATGTATTCACCCCCCCATATGTATTAACCCCCATATGTATCCACCCCCCCATATGTATTCACCCCCATATGTATTCACCCCCATATGTATTCACCCCCCCATATGTATTCACCCCCCATATGTATTCCCACCCCCATATGTATTCACCCCCCATATGTATTCACCCCCCCATATGTATTCACCCCCATATGTATTCACCCCCCATATGTATTCACCCCTCATATGTATTCAACCCCTCATATGTATTCACCCCCCCATATGTATTCACCCCCATATGTATTCACCCCCTCATATGTATTCACCCCCCATATGTATTCACCCCCCCATATGTATTCACCCCCCATATGTATTCACCCCTCATATGTATTCACCCCCCCATATGTATTCACCCCCTCATATGTATTCACCCCCCATATGTATTCCCCCCTTTGCATATGTATTCCCCCTTTGCATATGTATTCACCCCCTTGCATATGTATTCACCCCTTTGCATATGTATTCACCCCCTTTTCATATGTATTCCCCCCCCATATGTATTCACCCCCTTATATGTATTCACCCCCCCATATGTATTCACCCCCTTTTCATATGTATTCACCCACCATATGTATTCACCCCCCCATATGTATTCACCCCCATATGTATTCACCCCCCCATATGTATTCACCCCCCCATATGTATTCACCCCCTCATATGTATTCACCCCCTTTTCATATGTATTCACCCCCTCATATGTATTCACCCCCTTATATGTATTCACCCCCCATATGTATTCACCCCTCATATGTATTCACCCCTCATATGTATTCACCCCCATATGTATTCACCCCCCCCATATGTATTCACCCCTCTTTTCATATGTATTCACCCCCATATGTATTCACCCCCTCATATGTATTCACCCCCCATATGTATTCACCCCCATATGTATTCACCCCCTTATATGTATTCACCCCCCCATATGTATTCACCCCCATATGTATTCACCCCTTATATGTATTCACCCCCCATATGTATTCACCCCCTTATATGTATTCACCCCCCCATATGTATTCACCCCCTCATATGTATTCAACCCCTCATATGTATTCACCCCCCCATATGTATTCACCCCCTTTGCATATGTATTCACCCCCTTTGCTATGAAGCCCCTGAATAAGATCTGGTGCAACCAATTACCTTCAGAAGTCACATAATTACTGAAATAAAGTCCAACTGTGTGCAATCTAAGTGTCACATGATCTGTCACAGGATCTCAGTATATATACACCTGTTCTGAAAGGCCCCCGAGTCTGCAACACCACTAAGCAAGGGGCACCACCAAGCAAGCGGCACTATGAAGACCAAGGAGCTCTCCAAACAGGTCAGGGACAAAGTTGTGGAGAAGTACAAATCAATGTTGGGTTACAAAAAATATCCAAAACTTTGAACATTCCACGGAGCACCATTAAATCCATTATTAAAAAATTGAAAGAATATGGCACCACAACAAACTTGCCAAGAGAGGGCCACCCACCAAAACTCACGGACCAGGCAAGGAGGGCATAATCAGAGAGGCAACAAAGATTAATAACCCTGAAGGAGCTGCAAAGCTCCACAGCAGAGATTGGAGTATCTGTCTATAGGACCACATTAAGCCGTACACTCCACAGAGTTGGGCTTTACGGAAGAGTGGTCAGAAAAAGCCATTGCTTAAAGAATAAAAAAGGAAACATGTTTGGTGTTCGCCAAAAGGCATGTGGGAGACTCACCAAACATATGGAAGAAGGTACTCTGGTCAGATGAGACTAAAATTGAGCTTTATGGCCATTAAGGGAACACTATGTCTGGTGCAAACCCAACACCTCTCATCACCCCAAGAACATCATCCCCACAGTGAAGCATGGTGGTGGCAGCATCATGCTGTAGGGATGTTTTTAATTGGATGGCGCTAAATACAGGGATGGATGGCGCTAAATACAGGGAAATTATTGAGGGAAACCTGTTTGTCTTCCAGAGATTTGAGACTGGGACAATGACCCTAAGCATTCTGCTAAAGCAAAACTCAAATGGTTTAAGGGGAAACATTTAAATGTCTTGGAATGGCGTAGTCAAAGCCCAGACCTCAATCCAATTGAGAATCTGTGGTATGACTTAAAGATTGCTGTACACCAGTGGAACCCATCCAATTTGAAGGAGCTGGAGTAGTTTTGCCTTGAAGAATGGGAAAAATCCCAGTGGCTAGATGTGCCAAGCTTACTCATACTTGAGTCAAAGTAAAGATACTTCAATAGAAAATGACTCAAGTAAAAGTGAATGTTACCCAGTCAAATACTACTACTAATATACTTAAGTATCAAAAGTAAATGTAATTGGTAAAATATACTTAAGTATCAAAAGTAAAAGTATAGTAAAAGTATACATAATTTCACGTTCCTTATATTATAACCTGATGGCACCATTTTTGGCTTTTTATTGACAGTTAGCCAGGGGCATTTGTGTTTAGTGAGTCCGCCAGATCAGAGGCAGTAGGGATGACCAGGGATTTTCATTCATAAGTGCATGAATGGACCATTTTCCTGTCCTGCTAAGCATTCAAAATGTAACGAGTACTTTTGGGTGTCAGGGAAAATGTATGGAGTAAAAAATACATTATTTTCTTTAGGAATGTAGTAAAGTAAAAGTTGTCAAATATAAATAGTAAAGTACAGATACCACAAAAATGACTTAAGTAGTATTTTAAAATATTTTTCTTAAGTACTTTACACCACTGTCTTTGTGTGTTAGTGTGTGTGTGAGTGAGTGCATGTAAGTATGTAGTGTGCCTGTAAATGCTCTGATGCAGAACCTTTGTCATATTCATCGATACAGAGGGACCTTGAAAGAGAAGTTATTATGATCTGAACATACGCCACTGGCAAATATCTGATTGAACAGTATGTTCACTAGAGTTCAAAGTCATGGAATCGGCCTCATCTGCTATGTGACTATCCTAATTGGTGTCTTTGAAGTTGCACATCCAAACAACTACCTCCTTTAAAACATGACTTGACACACAACCCACAGTAATATATTTTATATTATCTGTCAGTGGGCCTAATGTCAACACAAAGAGACGTTTTCTTCCTCTTATAATGAGGATGGATGCAGCTTCGTTGCTATTGTCCCTCTACACTGCAGTGCTGAAATGTGAGCCGCTGCCGGGCTGAGTTAGCCAAATGATACATCTCAGACAACCATATTTCTATAAGGTATTATTATCGTGGCTACCATAGCACTGCGGTATTGACAAGGGATGACTCACAGTAAGGTTACCTGTGTGATTTCACAGCCACTAATAACATCGTTTTTATTACATGATATAACACTATGATTTATAATATCCTTCCACTTATCAATAAGATGAGAACATGTTTTTCATGTTTTATTTACTGAAGATGAGAAAAATGATGGATTTTAGTGTAATAAACAGTAGTTTACAGACTATTGAATAATAAATGAATTACTGCAGGTGCATTTACTTTCCTGTAGGCCTTTTGTAAGGAGTTGAGGAAAACTGGAGTAAAAACGCATGAAACTCCCCTCCCCTCGGAGATTTCCAGCCTAGTTATGAGCTCATGACATGAGAATTTTAATTTAATTCAGAGACAAGGGATCAACCTTTGAGGTTTATGTATGGAATCGGATTATAGTCATGTAAAATACCCCCTTTCACCAATCCGTTCCTCCAATCCTCGCCCCCCTTTTTTTCTTCAGTTGAATGGGGGGCGCTTGAACCGTCTGTGTGTCAGTGCTCGCCTCTTTGTTCAAACCGATTCAGCTCCTCACCCTCAGCGTCGCCACCTGCGCACGGGGAGTGAGCACCGGCACCGAGTGTCTATCCAGATTTACATTTTGATATCTCTAAATTGGTCATGTGGTAGATGCTGCATATTAGTCGTGAAGCAGACTAGGTGGCTTATTTTTTGAAGGTGTGAAGCGTAGCTTGGGACGTTGAATCAATTTTGCTCACTTACCGGTTCTTTTTTACTGTTTCACCCATTCGACCGATCGCTGACAGACGACACTATTGGAGCACCGGGATACGTTTAGAGCACCTTCACTGAAGCGCTGCGTTCCGATCTTACATTCCTACGGATTTTTTAATTATACTATTTTCAGGTAAGATTGAACATATTTTCATTGGCTGCAAATGGTCAACTTTTTCAATTTGTTTGAGATAAAGGATTTGTGGAAATTGAACCCTGTATGAACAATATTGGGTTAAAGCCTGTATGCAGACCGGGGTATCAGCGGCGTCTGGCCGCAGGGAATGGAATGAATGCATTGCTTATCTTACTCTGTTAAAAATGCATTTGGTAGTGTATAAACCTTTGTTGGTCAACCAACCAAGCCAAGATTTCAGCCCAATCATAAGTACTTTCAGGTGTTTTACCATGAAAATTACATAGCCAGATCCTGCTTTCCAGGCACTGTATATAATACACGACTTTAACGTGACTTTTGTATGGACATGTTATGCATTCTGTAGCTATTATTTCGTACCTTCCTGACATGTTATTTCTTCTGACATGTTATTTCTTCTGACATATTATTTCTTCTGACATGTATCCTACTTTGCATGAAATATGTGGTCATCTATAAGCTCATCGAGGATGACCTCAGTGCCTACCTCTAGCTGTGTCTCTGAAAAGACTCTTGCACAGTCACACACACTGAGCTTTACAGTAGCTTATTTTTGGGGTCTTTTTGACGAAGTAGATCCAAGCTTATATTTAGGACCCATGTAATAAACATTAGACCACTGAATAGGTTGTTTTAGTGTATACCCAACACAGCTTCTTCTCATGGGAGGTCCTCTGGGCTTGTCTTAGAGTTGCCCTTATACAGGATAGGAGAAAAATAGGCTTCCTCAGTAAGGGCCTGATGGGAGACACAAAACTCTAATACTGCGGGCTATCAGTAATATGTAAGAAGCATATAAAGTTATGGCACTGGCTTAAATGTTCTGTGGCATTTAAACAGCATCCTCAGTATATAATGGTCCTCAAGTTCATGTTGTGTGTGCAAGAAAAAAGAATGAGTGACTGAGACCGAGAGAGGAGGAGAGAGACAGAGAGAGGGGGAGAGAGTCAGAGAGAGGGGGAGAGAGACAGAGAGAGGGGGAGAGAGACAGAGAGAGGAGGAGAGAGACAGAGAGAAGGGGAGAGAGACAGAGAGAGGGGGAGAGAGTCAGAGAGAGGGGGAGAGAGACAGAGAGAGGGGGAGAGAGACAGAGAGAGGGGGAGAGAGTCAGAGAGAGGGGAGAGAGACAGAGAGAGAGAGGGAGAGAGTCAGAGAGAGGGGGAGAGAGTCAGAGAGAGAGAGGGAGAGAGTCAGAGAGAGAGAGGGAGAGAGACAGAGAGAGGGGGAGAGTCAGAGAGAGAGGGAGAGAGTCAGAGAGAGGGGGAGAGAGAGAGAGAGAGGGGGAGAGAGAGAGAGAGAGGGAGAGAGTCAGAGAGAGGGGGAGAGAGACAGAGAGAGGGGGAGAGAGACAGAGAGAGGGAGAGAGTCAGAGAGAGGGGGAGAGAGACAGAGAGAGAGAGGGAGAGAGTCAGAGAGAGGGGAGAGAGACAGAGCGAGAGAGGGAGAGAGTCAGAGAGAGGGGGAGAGAGTCAGAGAGAGGGGGAGAGAGTCAGAGAGAGGGGGAGAGAGTCAGAGAGAGAGAGGGAGAGAGTCCGAGAGAGAGAGGGAGAGAGACAGAGAGAGGGGGAGAGAGTCAGAGAGAGAGAGAGGGAGAGAGTCAGAGAGAGGGGGAGAGAGACAGAGAGAGGGGGAGAGAGACAGAGAGAGGGAGAGAGTCAGAGAGGGGGAGAGAGACAGAGAGAGAGAGGGAGAGAGTCAGAGAGAGGGGGAGAGAGACAGAGCGAGAGAGGGAGAGAGTCAGAGAGAGGGGGAGAGAGACAGAGAGAGGGGGAGAGAGACAGAGAGAGGGGAGAGAGACAGAGAGAGAGAGAGAGAGAGACAGAGAGAGAGAGAGAGACAGAGAGAGAGACAGAGAGAGAGACAGAGAGAGGGGGAGATCAGAGAGAGATCAGAGAGTGATAGAGGGAAACAAAAGAGAAATAGAAAGAGGGTTGGTTCCATAGACAGCTGAGGGAAATTAGATCAGAGATCAGAGAGTGATAGAGGGAAACAAAAGAGAAATAGAAAGAGGGTTGGTTCCATAGACAGCTGAGGGAAATTAGATCAGAGATCAGAACACCTGCAGAGCTATCATGTTCTCCATTATTTATAATGGTCCCGCCCACTCTAACCTCCTGGGCCAATCAGAGGTGTGGCTGATGTTAGTAACCCCAATACCCTGGCCCGGGCATGACATCAGAGATACATGAAATAAGAGAGATAAATGACAGAACGTTATCACTACCTCTGTTAACACTCCCCTAGACAATGATAGAATAGGTTCTTGTGGCATACACATATATTTGTCTATTTCAAATGTGCTTCATGCAATGTGCATCATTGGAAACATGAGAGACAAGGAAACAGGGTCAACATATTTGCAACATCAGAATGATGGAAACTGGGGAAAAGTACAGACATTCCTGGTTCGTGGTCTGGTCACTAATAATTCAGTCTTTCTCCACATATACCAGCTGTAAATTACACGGGTGCTAAATACTCTAAAAGTCTAAGTCACACAAACACATTGAAATGTACCAATCTGAGGGAGCGCAACTGTTTCAGTCACAAAGACAAATAAGATCTATTGTGTGAGGTTATCAGTGGCCTAACAGCTCAAAGCCTTGTCTTGGTCAATGCATAGTTCTTGCATATAAAATAGTCACTCTATTTTTGGTAGACCTTGTGAAGAAGGGAGTCTACCACCGGCAGTGTATGTCCTAGAAAACTGTGGTTAGCAGGGGGAGGTTAACTAGTCTAGTTTTTACAACACAGTGTTTGGGCTGATGTCATTGTGAAACCACACAGAGAGATAGAGAGGGAGGTAAAGGGGAGGGAGAGATGGAGGGGGGAGAGGAGAGATAGATGGAGGGAGGGGAGAGAGAGGAGAGAATGAGGGAGGTAGGTAGGGGGGATGGATCGGGAGGGAGGGAGTAGAGAGGATCTTCAGGCAGAGAGATGAAAGAATGAAATAAGGAGGAGAAAGAGAGGAACACAAGAGAAGACAGGGAGAGAGAGAGACAGAGATAGGCAGTGAGAGATGCAGAGAGAGAGAGAGAGACAGAGATAGGCAGTGAGAGATGCAGAGAGAGAGAGAGAGAGACAGAGATAGGCAGTGAGAGATGCAGAGAGAGAGAGAGAGACAGAGATAGGCAGTGAGAGATGCAGAGAGAGAGAGAGACAGAGATAGGCAGTGAGAGATGCAGAGAGAGAGAGAGAGACAGAGATAGGCAGTGAGAGATGCAGAGAGAGAGAGAGAGACAGAGGGAGAGAAACAGAGACAAAGCGAGAGAGACAGGAACAGCGACAGAGAGAGAGAGAAAGACAGGGACAGAGACAGAAAGAGAGAGAGAGACCGACAGGGACTGCGAGAGAGAGACAGAGAGAGAGAGAGACAGAGATAGGCAGTGAGAGATGCAGAGAGAGAGAGAGAGACAGAGGGAGAGAAACAGAGACAAAGCGAGAGAGACAGGAACAGCGACAGAGAGAGAGAGAAAGACAGGGACAGAGACAGAAAGAGAGAGAGAGACCGACAGGGACTGCGAGAGAGAGACAGAGAGAGAGACAGGGACAGAGACAGGGACAGAGAGAAAGAGACAGAGAGAGACAGGGACAGAGACAGAAAGAGAGAGAGAGAGAGAGACCGACAGGGACTGCGAGAGAGACAGAGAGAGAGAGAGTCAGAGAGAGAGAGTCAGAGAGAGAGAGAGCGAGTCAGAGAGAGAGAGTCAGAGAGAGACAGAGACAGAGAGGACGAGGATTTCACCAACCAGACTGAAACTTCTCCAGTGGCACCCATGCATTTTTTATTCTGTCTGGGTGAGTGCGTGAGAGTTCACTCCCGGGATTCATGGCTCACTGCCAGAGGCCTCACAGACCTCCCTCACAGCCCATCAGATCAGAGAGAGGCTGTGCACTCCCACCGGGAGGAGTGGATGGGAGGAGCCGACCCGCTGAAGGAGAAACAGAGAAGACTGGTAGGCTAGCCTGATCTACTGGCAAGATGGTTAACCACGGCAGAGCCAGATATCTTTACTGTAACCTGTTCCAGTGTTTTCCAAATGGTGTTGTAGCTAGCTCTTCCTGGGTGATTTACAAGGTTGGGGCAAGAAATCTATTATTCATTTTTTATTACGAGGGTCATAAGAAAAGGCTCAAAGCTATAAAAAAAATTCTGGTAACCAATTACTTTAGATGCTGGACGGCAAGCGGTTATAGGAGGCCTGGGCCAGATGCTGACGTAACTTATACCAGGGTTTGTACAGCCAGCTCCCTCTACGCCACAGCAAATGACGGGGTTGTGATTAGAAATATTGTACATTTTTCTCAAACAGAAATTCCCAAGAAAAGTAATTCCCAATAAAATTCCCAAAACTATACATGGATCATGTCCCAGAACCACTGGTCTGTGTAGGAAAATGTGGTGCAGATGTATAGCATGTTAGAAATAGCCTAAAGAATAAGCGCAGCCGGGATAGAGAGGTTTGTCTGAACTGGGATCATGTTGGTTTTACTTGTCCATATGTGCAGATAAGATCAGTTTCAGCACACCACAGACAGTAATATACACTCAGTGGCCAGTTTACTAGGTACACCACCCTGTTCACGAAAATGGTTTGCACCTACAGACATCCAGGTCATCTACAAGTCTTTGCTAGGTAAAGCCCCGCCTTATCTCAGCTCACTGGTCACCATAACAACACCCACCAGTAGAACGTGCTCCAGCAGGTATCTCTCGCTGGTCATCCCCAAAGCCAACACCCCCTTTGGCCGCCTTTCCTTCCAGTTCTCTGTTTGTTTATTCCATGTGTAACTCTGTGTTGTTCTTTGTGTCGCACTGCTTTGCTTTATCTTGACCAGATCGCAGTTGTAAATGAGAACTTGTTCTCAACTAGCTTACCTGGTTAAATAAAGGTGAAATAAAAAATAAAAAATGTAGTCAAGTGTCCGTGGCTTGCTATGTAAAGCAGGCAGACAGACATCGAGGTATTCAGTTACTGTTTGATTGAACTTTAGAATGGGCAAAACGAGGGACCTAAGTGACTTTGAGCGTGGTATGATCATCCGTGCCAGGCAAGCCGGTTCCTGTATCTCACAAACAGCCGGCACCCTGGGCTTTTCACGCACGACAGTGTCTATGGTTTACAGAGAATGGAGCGAGAAACACAAAACATCCAGTCAGCGGAAGTCCTGTGGGTGAAAACAGCTCATTGATGAGAGAGGTCAAAGGAGAATGGCAAGAATCATACAAGTTAACAGGCGGGCCACCAACAGCAAAATCACGGTGCAGTACGTCAGTGGTGTGCAGAATGGCATCTCGGAACGCACAACTCATCGGCCCTTGTAATGGAAGGGCTATTGTGGCAGACAACCACACCGGGTTCCAATCCTATCAGCTAAAAACAAGAAGAAGCGGCTCCACTGGGAACGTTATCACCAACACTAGACATTTGAGAAGTGGGAAAATATTGTCTGGTCCGACAAAACCCGGTTCCTGTTGCGTCATGCTGATGGCAGAGCCAGGATTTGGCGTAAGCAGTATGAGTCCATGGCATCATCCTGCCTGGTGTCAACGGTACAGGCTGGTGGTGTAATGGTGTTGGGAATGTTTTCCTGGCACACGTTAGGTCCCTTGATGCCAATTGGTACTTGATGGGTGTACCTAATAAACTGAATTTCAGGCCTGGAGAGGAAAACTAAATACTTGGAATGATACACAATCTAGTAGATTACAGTTTATCTTATCAGTTATCATTTTTTATGTTTTTCAGTAGCCAGAAGGTTGAGATTTATGTTCTGGACAGCTGGATTTTATTTTCAGACATGAGGTCTGGTACAATGATCTGTGTGGTATCAAACTGTTTCGATACAAACTTCTCAGGTGGTTGCTACACATTAGTGGTGAATGGGAATTCCAGTATACAATTTAAAGTGATTTGAGTTTGAGAAGTGTTCATTATTACGGTCAGCTGTATACAGAAGTATAATGTCTCCCTTTGCTTGAGGGTCTGCATTATTTTGTTATGCTTACTAGCATTTAGCAAATGCATTAATATTGGGGACTAGCTGTCCCTTGCTGGAATCGAACCCACAACCTTTGGCACACTAAAAACTGTACCAAAAGCCCAGAGGATTGGTTTCATAGAGCTGTACTGCGCCAACTTAATAATCTGGTCATTATTACACAAACAACAGGAGAACAGGCACTCTTTGTCTTCTCTGGCTTATTGGGGAGCTTTTCACAACTGGACAGGTCCATTGTGACTGAGGAACAGATTCAAGTAAACCTACCACAGTATTATGCAGTATCTTTGATTAGCATGTAGGTATTATGTCTTACACTGAAAACTGGAGTCATATATCAGTGAGGGCTTTAACCTTTTAGGTTGGATTTGGCTTTGCTAATGTTTTTTAAATGTATTTTTAAGAAGAAAAGTATGTGCCACTTATTGTGTGAATCGATTATGTTCTATACAGCAAGATTGAATCAGACTGAAAGTTGAGGTTATGAGTGAAATATTTATTTTCTCTGTGTATGGACGACATGACTTGAATTTCAACCATTTCAAGCTGATAAAAGAACAGCAGAGCAGGAGAGATATTTTCCACCTCAGATTCTCTTTCTCACTCGCTCTCTCTCTTCGTCTCCCCTGTTGTGAAGTCTCCAATGGCGAGAAGCCCGGAGGGGGGTTGGAAGGAGTGAGCAATCAATCAAGTTTCTTTTTGCACCCTGGCAGGGAGGGACTAACATTTCCCTTCAAACCAATCAGCATACAGGCCTGGATGAGACCATAGCACCACAGCTAAAAGGCTCTCACATAAAGAGAACGGCCTTTCTCTTTGTCTCTGGCCAGAGTAGAGCCTCCTTTCTCTGCTTTTGACTGGTGGCAGATGCTGAAGGTAATGCTGTCATGTTGGGTATCCCTGTTTGAGTTGGTCGGGAACAGGCTATTTGATGTGATTGGTTGGAGCTTCTCAGCTTGTTGGCTTGTTGGTTTGATTCCTGCATGAGACACATCAACTGTACATATGAGTGAACTGTCAGTGGCTTTGGATAAAACGTGTCTGCTAAATGACAATATTATGATGTTATCTGTTGATCCGTGTGTTCTTCAGTTTAGCCTACAGTAGCTGGGAGCCAGCAGACTCCATATAAACAAAGTGCTGTGTCCCCAGTGTCTAGTGACGTCACAGTGTCCAATGATGATCCCATTTTGTAACCGTCTTTATTTTGTATGGGGATGAAAAAGTGATAGATTCAACTTTGATGCACATTCAATAAAAACGGTTGGTTACCGACACACCAGTGCTCGGACGAAGGCTCTATCTGCAATAACTCATTCTGTATCAACCTATTTTATATTCCGTGGACTGAGCAACTCCTGTGCGGGTCATTAAACACGTAAACTCCTGGATGAAGTGGCAGCCATGGAAATGGAAGTAGCTTATCTCCAGGGCACCAGCACCTCTTAACTTGATGATATTATTATTTTTCTTTATGATGTCACTTCTCTGATCATAGCCATGTCTAAAATGGCACCCTATTCCCTAAGTTACTACAAAAGTAATGCACTATACTGTATAGGGAAGAGAGTGCCATTTCAGATTCACCCCATTTCTCCTAGTGGGTGGATTGAAGTCAAAGCTACTGCCCATGCACCTGATCCCCTATACCTGATTTTACAAACCACATTGGCCCCTCACCTCTAAGCCATCACCTTTAACCCCTCAACTTTAACCCCTGACCCCGGCCAGACATGCAGTACAGCTGGAGTAACAGCTTTCCGCAGGTGTGTTAACAGCCCCTAGCTACATCTGACCTCTGACCCTGCTGCATGTTATCAGGGACCTCTATACCTCCTCCTCCTTTTCCTGTGGACTGAAGTGAAATTGGTCTGTCTGTCCTCTATATCCTGTTGGGGTGTAATAGGCTATGAGAGGGGATGGTCATTCGCTAGCAACGTTAGCTACATATTAAATGAAACATTACATGTAAATATTTCCTGTGTTTCAGGATTTCATACAGAGGGACCCTTGCTGATTTGCCAGGACGCCGTCAGACTCCTCTCTAAAGGTAAGACAGAGGGACAATTTTGTCATGGTTGTAGCCTATTTAAATCAATGTAAGTATATGTATCTTAATGTAATCTATTGAAAGAAGAGTTGGGCATGAGAATGTAATATTAATATATGTATTATTAGGTATTGTATATCTGCTGTTTTTCACATGTACAGTGACAAGAAAAAGTATGTGAACCCTTTGGAATGACCTGGATTTCTGCATAAACTGCTTATAAAATGTGATCTAATCAACATCTAAGTCACAACAATAGACAAACACAGTCTGCTTAAACTAATAACACACAAACAATGATATTTTTATGTCGTTATTGAACAGCGTGTAAACATTCACAGTGCAGGGTGGCAAAAGTATGTAAACCCCTGGATTTAATAACTGGTTGACAATCCTATGGCAGCAATAACCTCAACCAAACGTTTTCTGTAGTTGTAGATCAGACCTGCACAACAGTCAGGAGGAATTTTGGACCATCTTTATAAAACTGTTTCAGTTCAGAAATATTCTTGGGATGTCTGGTGTGAACCACTCTCTTGAGGTCATGCCACGGCATCTCAATCAGGTTGAGGTCAGGACTCTGACTGGGTCACTCCAGAAGGCATATTTTCTTCTGTTGAAGCCATTTTGTTGTTGATTTACTTTAGCTGACACACTAGGATTCTTCTTAACCTCATTGAGCATTCTGTGCTGTGCTCTTGCAGTCATCTTTCCATGATGGCCACTCCTAGGGAGAGTAGCAACAGTGCTGAACTTTCTCCATTTATAGACACTTTGTCTTACCGTGGACTGATAAAAGTCAAGGCTTTTAGAGATACCCTTTCAAACTTTATGCAAGTCAACAATTCTTAATCTTAGGTCTTCTGAGATCTCTTTTGTTGGAGGCATGGTTCACATCAGGCAACGCTTCTTTTGAATAGCAAACTTACAAAACCGCCATAAAAAAGACAGACTACGGTTTGCAACTGCACATGGGGACACAGATCGTACTTTTTAGAGAAATATCCTCTTGTCTGATGAAACAAAAATAGAACTCTTTGACCATAATGACCATCATTATGTTTGGAGGAAAAAGGGGGAGGCTTGCAAGCCGAAGAACACCAGCCCAACCATGAAGCATGGGGGTGGCAGCATCATGTTGTGGGGGTGCTTTGCTGCAGGAGGGACTGGTGCACTTCACAAAATAGATGGAATCATGAGAGCGTAAAATTATGTGGATATATTGAAGCAACATTTCAAGACATCAGTCAGGAAGAGTGTGCAAAACTGTCATCAAGGCAAAGGGTGGCTACTTTGAAGAATCTCAAATATAAAATGTATTTTGATTTGTTTAACACTGTTTTGGTTACTACATGATTCCATATGTGTTATTTCATAGTTGTGATGTCTTCACTATTATTCTACAATGTAAAAATAGTATAAATATCGAAAAATCCTGGAATGAGAAGGTGTGTCCAAACATTTGACTGGTACTGTACCTGTATGCAATATATATATATATATATATATATATATATATATATATATATATATATATATATATATATATATATATATATTAAAATATATATTTTCCTTCATTATTTTCCCCTAACCCTACCACCCATCCCCTATTTGGAGTAAACTAATGGACAATAACTTAGGTTTCTACTTCCAGCTTATACATACTATATACATTTTACAGAAAGTAGGTTTTACACTAGTTATCTTTTGTTAGTTTTTATTCCCATCCTCCAGTTACCCTGAACCCTTATATCTCTGAAGAGCATCCCGTTTTGATTTATATTTTTCAACTGTGCTGTTTCACAAAAGTTCTGAACTTACTGTATATACATTTTACGAACACAGTATATTTTACAGTAGTTATCTTGTTATTGTTAGTACCACCCTTCAGCTCCACTAATTATTATAAACTTACTTACTTACACACACACACAGACTTACTATATTTGTGGGGGCTTTTTGGGGACCAACAATTGATTACTATTCAAAATCCTATTTTCCCTAACCCCTAACCCTACACCTAAACCTAACATGGAACCCAAACCGTCTGCACACGTGCGCCACTGTGCGACATCGTGCATACATTTATTTTGTCCCCCAACACCAAACACGATCACGATGCGCAGGTTAAAATATCAAGACAAACTCTGAACCAATTACATTAATTTAGGGACAGGTTGAAAAGCGTTAAACATTTATGCCAATTTAGCTAGGTAGCTTGCACTTGCTAGCTAATTTTTCCTATTTAGCTAGCTTGCTGTTGCTAGCTAATTTGTCCTATTTAGCTAGCTTGCTGTTGCTAGCTAATTTGTCCTATTTAGCTAGCTTGCTGTTGCGAGCTAATTTGTCCTGGGATATAAACATTAGGTTGTTATTTTACCTGAAATGCACAAGGTCCTCTACTCCGACAATTAATCCACGCATAAAGTGGTCAACCAAATAATTTCTAGTCATCTCTCCTCCTTCCCGGCCTTTTCATCTTTGAACTTATATGGTGATTTGCATATCAACTTTCATAGTAATTACCATGACTACCGGCAACACAGTTCATCTTTCAATCACCCACATGGGTATACCCCATGGGTATAACCAATGAGGAGATGGGCCGTGGGTACCTGCTTCTATAAACCAATGAGGAGATGGGAGAGGCAGGACTTGCAGCGCGATCTGCTTCAGAAATAGAATGACTTCTATTTTAGCGCTTGGCAACGCAGATGCTCGTTGACGCCCGCGAGCAGTGTGGGTGCAATAATTTTATAACATACGGTGTAGTCAGGGTAAACCCCCAACCCTAACCTTAACTCCTAAACATAACCCTAACTTCTAACATTAAACACTAACCCCTAACCCTAATTCTAACCCTAATTCTTACCTTAACCCCAAACCTTAGCTCTAAGCCTAAAATTCCCATTTTTACAAGTGAGGACCAGCAAAATGTCCTCACTTCTCTGAATTTTAGTTGGATTACTATTCTTGTGAGGACTTCAAGGGCCTCATTTACCAATCATGCATAGGCACAAATCTATGCGTAAACCATGCGTGGGCTCATTTCCACACAAAGTGGGAGATTTATCAATTTGAACGTTTGCTTGAGAGTATGCATGGTTTTACGCACAGCCATGACCATGACCATGACCATGACCATGACCATGACCATGACCATGACCATGACCATGACCATGACCATGACTATGACTATGCATATGCACAGTGCCAAGTGGTGGAATAAAACGTAGCCTAGTGACTAGGGGAAATGTAATGTTGAATATGTGTGAAATTGGGAGAGTAATAATAACACATTTCAGTGTATTTCCATTGTGAATTTGTACAAAATACTGAATTTTGACAGGCTACTGTATGTCCTATAATGTATTAGTTACCATAATAATTCATTTAAAGTACAGTGATTAGTTAAATTAGAGGCAGTAGTGAAAGTGAAACCATTGTTAAAATACTATAAAATAATTAGATAATGGGAAATCTAATGAGCCATCGCTGATCTTGCTCTGTTGGAAAATTTGGCACAAGCTGCATTTTTAGAGACAGGTGGGACTTTTTTTCTGAAATTACTGATTGAATCCTCAGATATCGTTTCCCACACCAATCTTATAGGATATTTGCGATGATTTAAAACCTCTTAAGGATCGGACCCTTTTTTTCCCAGCTTTTGCCTAAAATTACATACCCAAATCTAACTGCCTGTAGCTCAGGACCTGAAGCAAGGATATGCATATTCTTGATACCATTTGAAAGGAAACACGTTGAAGTTTGTGGAATGTTAAATTAATGTAAGAGAATATAACACATTAGATCTGGTGAATGATAATACAAAGGAAAAAAAGCATGCGTTTAAAAAACAACAACATTTGTACCATCATCTTTGAAATGCAAGAGAAAGGCCATAATGTATTATTCCAGCCCAGGCGCAATTTAGATTTTGGCCACTAGATGTCATCAGTGTATGTGCAACGGTTGAGACTGATCCAATGAACCATTGTATTTCTGTTCAAAATGTTGTATCAAGACTGCCCAAATGTGCCTAATTGGTTTATTAATACATTTTCAAGTCCATAACTGTGCACTCTCCTCGCGGGGGACCCACCAATCCTGTAGAGGTTTTAAGACCTACTTTAGAAAGGCTAACACGCACCATTTCGGTGCACATCCAATTACTATCCGCGCTCAGGTTTTTGGCAACAGGCACTTTTTAGTTGGAGCTTGCCGTTCGGCATCTCACAGCCCTCAATGAGCGGATGTGTTGGATGCAATTATCAGCAATATGAAGTTACATTCAATTTCAATACACCATCGCACAACAGGTTCAATTCAATGGGAGTTTATTTACCATCAATGGGTTCTCAAATCCGAACGGAGCAACAGACGATACCCAGATCGCTATAAAAGAATCATCCCAAAACGAGTTCAACTACGTGAACAGAAAAGGCTTTGTGCAAGGGATAGGTTATGTGATGAGCAAAAGATGCTGCTGAATGTGGTGGCCAGGAGGAACACATGACTAGTTCATTCTGCAGAACAGCAATGTTGGCCTATAACACCTTGGTGAGTGTTACCTACTAATTTGAAGTATATTTGCCATTGCAACTGGAATTGTCTCAATGGTCTTCTCTTTGAAGCTATGTTTGTATTTTTACTGTAAAGCCACAACTGAGCTAGTCAAATAAAACCTTTCAGTCTCATGAAAGTTGTTTCATGGTATGTCGTTGTATATTCCCCACAGTCTTTAACTTCTCTAGGGTAGGGGGCAGCATTGGGAATTTTGGATGAAAAGCGTGCCCAAATTAAACTGCCTGCTACTCAGCCATAAAAGCTAGAATAATGCACATGATTAGTAGATTTGGATAGAAAACACTCTGAAGTTTAGTAGATTTGGATGGAAAACTCTGAAGTTTCTAAAACTGTTTGAATGATGTCTGTGTGTATAACAGAACTCATATGGCAGGCAAAAACCTAAGAAGAAATCCAACCAGGAAGGAGGAAATCTGAGGTTTGTAGTTTTTCAACTCTTGGCCTATCAAATACACAGTGTCTATGGGGTCATATTGCACTTCATAAGGCTTCCACTATATGTCAACAGTCTTGTTTGATGCTTCTACTGTGAAGTGGGGGTGAATGAGAGGGGAATGAGTCCGAGGTCTGCCAGAGAGCCACGAGCTCAGTCTTGCGCGTTCACATTATAGTTGGCTCTGTTCCATTACAATTCTACAGACAAAGGAATTCTCCGGTTGGAACATTATTGAAGATTTATGTTAAAACATCCTAAAGATTGATTCTATACAACGTTTGACATGTTTCTACAGACTGGAACGGAACCTTTTTACTTTTCGTCTGCTCCTAGTGAACGCGCCGTGAGTTTGGATTGTGTACTGAACGCGTGAACAAAAAGGAGGTAGGAGAGTGGGTTACAGAGAGTGGGTTATGGTTGGTAGGGTGACAACAGTCTGGTGGGACAGAAAGTGGGTTATGGTTGGTAGGGTGACAACAGTCTGGTGGGACAGAAAGTGGGTTATGGTTGGTTGGCTGACAACAGTCTGGTGGGACAGAAAGTGGGTTATGGTTGGTTGGCTGACAACAGTCTGGTGGGACAGAAAGTGGGTTATGGTTGGTTGGCTGACAACAGTCTGGTGGGACAGAAAGTGGGTTATGGTTGGTTGGCTGACAACAGTCTGGAGGGACAGATAGTGGTTTATGGTTGGTTGGCTGACAACAGTCTGGAGGGACAGAGAGTGGGTTATGGTTGGTTGGCTGACAGCAATCTGGAGGGACAGAGAGTGGTTTATGGTTGGTTGGCTGACAACAGTCTGGAGGTACAGATAGTGGTTTATGGTTGGTTGGCTGACAACAGGCTGGAGGGACAGAGAGTGGTTTATGGTTGGTAGGCTGACAACAGTTTGGAGGGACAGAGAGTGGGTTATGGTTGGTTGGCTGACAACAGTCTGGAGGGACAGAGAGTGGTTTATGGTTGGTTGGCTGAGGGACAACAGTTTGGAGGGACAGAGAGTGGTTTATGGTTGGTTGGCTGACAACAGTCTGGAGGGACAGAGAGTGGTTTATGGTTGGTTGGCTGACAACAGTCTGGAGGGACAGAGAGTGGTTTATGGTTGGTTGGCTGACAACAGTCTGGAGGGACAGAGAGTGGTTTATGGTTGGTTGGCTGACAACAGTCTGGAGGGACAGAGAGTGGTTTATGGTTGGTTGGCTGACAACAGTCTGGAGGGACAGAGAGTGGTTTATGGTTGGTTGGCTGACAACAGTCTGGAGGGACAGATAGTGGTTTATGGTTGGTTGGCTGACAACAGTCTGGAGGGACAGAGAGTGGTTTATGGTTGGTTGGCTGACAACAGTCTGGAGGTACAGATAGTGGTTTATGGTTGGTTGGCTGACAACAGGCTGGAGGGACAGAGAGTGGTTTATGGTTGGTAGGCTGACAACAGTTTGGAGGGACAGAGAGTGGGTTATGGTTGGTTGGCTGACAACAGTCTGGAGGGACAGAGAGTGGTTTATGGTTGGTAGGGTGATAACAGTCTGGAGGGACAGAGAGTGGGTTATGGTTGATAGGGTGACAACAGTCTGGTGGGACAGAAAGTGGGTTATGGTTGGTTGGCTGACAACAGTCTGGAGGGACAGATAGTGGTTTATGGTTGGTTGGCTGACAACAGTCTGGAGGGACAGAGAGTGGGTTATGGTTGGTTGGCTGACAGCAGTCTGGAGGGACAGATAGTGGTTTATGGTTGGTTGGCTGACAACAGTCTGGAGGGACAGATGGTGGTTTATGGTTGGTTGGCTGACAACAGGCTGGAGGGACAGAGAGTGGTTTATGGTTGGTAGGGTGATAACAGTCTGGAGGGACAGAGAGTGGTTTATGGTTGGTTGGCTGACAACAGTCTGGTGGGACAGAGAGTGGGTTATGGTTGATAGGGTGACAACAGTCTGGTGAGACAGAGAGTGGGTTATGGTTGGTAGGCTGGTACGGGCTGGAGGGACAGAGAGTGGATTATGGTTGGTAGGGTGATAACAGGCTGGAGGGACAGAGAGTGGGTTATGGTTGGTAGGGTGACAACAGTCTGGTGGGACAGAGAGTGGGTTATGGTTGGTAGGCTGGTACGGGCTGGAGGGACAGAGAGTGGGTTATGGTTGGTAGGCTGAGAACAGTCTGGAGGGACAGAGAGTGGGTTATGGTTGGTTGGCTGACAACAGTCTGGAGGGACAGATAGTGGTTTATGGTTGGTAGGGTGATAACAGTCCGGAGGGACAGATAGTGGTTTATGGTTGGTTGGCTGACAACAGTCTGGAGGGACAGAGAGTGGGTTATGGTTGGTAGGGTGATGACAGTCTGGAGGGACAGAGAGTGGTTTATGGTTGGTAGGCTGACAACAGTCTGGAGGGACAGAGAGTGGTTTATGGTTGGTAGGGTGATAACAGGCTGGAGGGACAGAGAGTGGTTTATGGTTGGTAGGGTGATAACAGTCTGGAGGGACAGATAGTGGTTTATGGTTGGTAGGGTGATAACAGGCTGGAGGGACAGAGAGTGGGTTATGGTTGGTAGGGTGACAACAGTCTGGTGGGACAGAGAGTGGGTTATGGTTGGTAGGCTGGTACGGGCTGGAGGGACAGAGAGTGGTTTATGGTTGGTAGGCTGGTACGGGCTGGAGGGACAGAGAGTGGGTTATGGTTGGTTGGCTGACAACAGTCTGGAGGGACAGAGAGTGGGTTATGGTTGGTTGGCTGACAACAGTCTGGAGGGACAGATAGTGGTTTATGGTTGGTAGGGTGATAACAGGCTGGAGGGACAGAGAGTGGTTTATGGTTGGTAGGGTGATAACAGTCTGGAGGGACAGAGAGTGGTTTATGGTTGGTAGGCTGACAACAGTCTGGAGGGACAGAGAGTGGGTTATGGTTGGTTGGCTGACAACAGCCTGGAGGGACAGAGAGTGGTTTATGGTTGGTAGGGTGATAACAGTCTGGAGGGACAGAGAGTGGTTTATGGTTGGTTGGCTGACAACAGTCTGGAGGGACAGAGAGTGGTTTATGGTTGGTTGGCTGACAACAGTCTGGAGGGACAGAGAGTGGTTTATGGTTGGTTGGCTGACAACAGTCTGGAGGGACAGAGAGTGGTTTATGGTTGGTTGGCTGACAACAGTCTGGAGGGACAGATAGTGGTTTATGGTTGGTTGGCTGACAACAGTCTGGAGGGACAGAGAGTGGTTTATGGTTGGTAGGCTGACAACAGTCTGGAGGGACAGATAGTGGTTTATGGTTGGTAGGCTGACAACAGTCTGGAGGGACAGATAGTGGTTTATGGTTGGTAGGCTGACAACAGTCTGGAGGGACAGATAGTGGTTTATGGTTGGTAGGCTGACAACAGTCTGGAGGGACAGATAGTGGTTTATGGTTGGTAGGCTGACAACAGTCTGGAGGGACAGATAGTGGTTTATGGTTGGTTGGCTGACAACAGTCTGGAGGGACAGATAGTGGTTTATGGTTGGTTGGCTGACAACAGTCTGGAGGGACAGATAGTGGTTTATGGTTGGTAGGTTGACAACAGTCTGGAGGGACAGATAGTGGTTTATGGTTGGTTGGCTGACAACAGTCTGGAGGGACAGATAGTGGTTTATGGTTGGTAGGGTGATAACAGGCTGGAGGGACAGAGAGTGGTTTATGGTTGGTAGGGTGATAACAGTCTGGAGGGACAGAGAGTGGTTTATGGTTGGTAGGCTGACAACAGTCTGGAGGGACAGAGAGTGGTTTATGGTTGGTTGGCTGACAACAGTCTGGAGGGACAGATAGTGGTTTATGGTTGGTAGGCTGACAACAGTCTGGAGGGACAGAGAGTGGTTTATGGTTGGTTGGCTGACAACAGTCTGGAGGGACAGAGAGTGGTTTATGGTTGGTTGGCTGACAACAGTCTGGAGGGACAGAGAGTGGTTTATGGTTGGTTGGCTGACAACAGTCTGGAGGGACAGAGAGTGGTTTATGGTTGGTTGGCTGACAACAGTCTGGAGGGACAGAGAGTGGTTTATGGTTGGTTGGCTGACAACAGTCTGGAGGGACAGATAGTGGTTTATGGTTGGTTGGCTGACAACAGTCTGGAGGGACAGATAGTGGTTTATGGTTGGTAGGCTGACAACAGTCTGGAGGGACAGAGAGTGGTTTATGGTTGGTTGGCTGACAACAGTCTGGAGGGACAGAGAGTGGTTTATGGTTGGTTGGCTGACAACAGTCTGGAGGGACAGAGAGTGGTTTATGGTTGGTAGGCTGACAACAGTCTGGAGGGACAGATAGTGGTTTATGGTTGGTAGGCTGACAACAGTCTGGAGGGACAGATAGTGGTTTATGGTTGGTTGGCTGACAACAGTCTGGAGGGACAGATAGTGGTTTATGGTTGGTAGGTTGACAACAGTCTGGAGGGACAGAGAGTGGGTTATGGTTGGTAGGCTGGTACTGTCTGATTAAGTAGACCTACAGTAGATGCATGGTCCCAGGCCATTTGCTCCAATAATCAAGCCTCATGGAAATCAATGCCTATGTTCCCTACATGCAATTGATGCCGTTAAAAAAAGGTTGCCTAGCTACAAGGTCTCTTTTACGCATCATTTTGTCAAACTGTCTCTCTTTGTCCTAAACCTTATTTCTCTTATCTTTCTTTGTTTCCTTGCTCGCTCTGTCTTTGTCATGCTGTCCTTCTCTCCCTCCCCATCATACCATACACTCTTAGAAAAAACAAGGTGCTATCTAGAACCTTAAAGGGTTCCTCGGCTGTCCCGATAGGAGAACCCTTTGAAGAACCCTTGTTTGTTCCAGGTAGAACCCTTGTGGGTTCCATGTGGAATCCTCTCCCCTCCTCTCCTCTCTTCTCCTCTAATCCCCTCCCCTCCCCTCCCCGCCCGCCCCTCCACTCCTCTCCTCTCCCCGTCCCTCCCCTTCCATCCTCTCCTCTCCTCTCCTCTCCTCTCCTCTCCTCTAATCCCCTCCCCTCCCTGCCCTTCCACTCCTCTCCTCTAATCCCCTCCCCTCCCTGCCCTTCCACTCCTCTCCTCTCCCCGTCCCTCCCCTTCCATCCTCTCCTCTCCTCTCCTCTCCTCTCCTCTCCTCTCCTCTCCTCCTCTCCTCTCCTCTCCTCTCCTCTCCTCTCCTCTCCTCTCCTCTCCTCTCCTCTCCTCTAATCCCCTCCCTGCCCTTCCACTCCTCTCCTCTCCCCATCCCTCCCCTTCCATCCCCTCCTCTCCTCACCACTGGGTCCTATCTTACCTAAAGCTTTCAGTCTCTTTCTCCTCCTCGTGTCACAGCTGCAGCATTTTCACGAGTCATTAGCTGCTTAGAGTGTGATTATTCATCAGACTTATTCAACACACATGTGCAGGCAAACACAGACTACAATACCTGGGGGACCAGGAAGAGAATAACGTCTGATTCAGCTCAATTTGCTTTTCTGGTAGAACTTTTTCAGAAGAGGAATTGGAATGAGCGGTTGGAGGGGCAAAGTTATTTTCTGATAATCTTCAGCAATTATTCTGTAGTTCTCTATCCACTTCCCACCCCTTACCGATATATTATTATCTGTCTTTCCTGTTATTATGCCACAACACCATGTTGATCCTATATAACATACAAAACAATGCTATTGCAAATGATAAAGTAATGCCTAACTACAGCCCATTACCTACACAAGACTATGGCCCCAATAATGTTCTGAACCTAGAATACAGAGTATAGCTATTGAAACAAATTCACAGTGTCAAAGCTCAAGACAACCCATAAGGCACTGCACCAGTCCACACAGTATCATAGCAATGCACCTAGTATTATACCAGGCTACCATCCATGACAGCCTGTCCATTTTTAAAGGCCTTTTTAAGTCTCTTTTCTCTCTTTTTTCTCCTCTCTTCTCTCTCCTCTCTTCTTTCTTTCCTTATCTTTTCTTCTCTCTTCTCCTCTCCTCTCTTCTCCTCTCCTCTCTTCTCTTCTTCTCTCTACTCCTCTCCTCTCCTCCTCTCCTCTCTTCTCTTCTTCTCTCTTCTCCTCTCCTCTCCTCCTCTCTTCTCTTCTTCTCTCCTCTCTTCTCTCCTCTCTTCTATCGTTCCCCTCTTCCGTCACTCTGTCGTTCCCCTCCAACGTCTCTGTCGTTCCCCTCTTCCGTCACTCTATCGTTCCCCTCCTCTGTCACTCTGTCGTTCCCTCTTCAATCACTCTGTCGTTCCCCTCCTCCGTCACTCTGTCGTTCCCCTCTTCCGTCACTCTGTCGTTCCCCTCCAACGTCTCTGTCGTTCCCCTCTTCCGTCACTCTGTCGTTCCCCTCCTCCGTCACTCTGTCGTTCCCCTCTTCCGTCACTCTGTCGTTCCCCTCCAACGTCTCTGTCGTTCCCCTCTTCCGTCACTCTGTCGTTCCCCTCTTCCGTCACTCTGTCGTTCCCCTCTTCCGTCATTCTGTCGTTCCCCTCCAACGTCTCTGTCGTTCCCCTCCAACGTCTCTGTCGTTCCCCTCTTCCGTCACTCTGTCGTTCCCCTCCAACGTCTTTGTCGTTCCCCTCCAACATCTCTGTCGTTCCCCTCCAACGTCTTTGTCGTTCCCCTCCAACGTCTCTGTCGTTCCCCTCTTCCGTCACTCTGTCGTTCCTCTCCAACGTCTCTGTCGTTCAACTCTTCCGTCATTCTGTCGTTCCCCTCCAACGTCTCTGTCGTTCCCCTCCAACGTCTTTGTCGTTCCCTTCCAACGTCTCTGTCGTTCCCCTCTTCCGTCATTCTGTCGTTCCCCTCCAACGTCTCTGTCGTTCCCCTCCAGCGTCTCTGTCGTTCCCCTCCAGCGTCTCTGTCGTTCAACTCTTCCGTCACTCTGTCATTCCCCTCCTCCGTCTCTGTCGTTCCCCTCCAACGTCTCTGTCGTTGCCCTCTTCCGTCTCTGCCGTTCCCCTCCTCCGTCACTCTGTCGTTCCCCTCCTCCGTCACTCTGTCGTTCCCCTCCTCCGTCACTCTGTCGTTCCCCTCCTCCGTCACTCTGTCGTTCCCCTCTTCCGTCTCTGCCGTTCCCCTCCTCCGTCACTCTGTCGTTCCCCTCCTCCGTCACTCTGTCGTTCCCCTCCTCCGTCACTCTGTCGTTCCCCTCTTCCGTCTCTGCTGTTCCCCTCCTCCGTCGCTGTCCTTCCCCTCTTCCGTCACTCTGTCGTTCCCCTCCAACATCTCTGTCGTTCCCCTCTTCCGTCACTCTGTCGTTCCCCTCCAACGTCTCTGTCGTTCCCCTCCTCCGTCTCTGTCCTTCCCCTCCTCCGTCACTCTGTCGTTCCCCTCCTCCGTCACTCTGTCGTTCCCCTCTTCCGTCTCTGTCGTTCCCCTCTTCCGTCTCTGCCGTTCCCCTCCTCCGTCACTCTGTCGTTCCCCTCCTCCGTCTCTGTCCTTCCCCTCCTCCGTCACTCTGTCGTTCCCCTCTTCCATCACTCTGTCGTTCCCCTCCAACGTCCCTGTCGTTCCCCTCCAACGTCTCTGTCGTTCCCCTCCAACGTCTCTGTCATTCCCCTCCAACGTCTCTGTCTTTCCCCTCCAACGTCTCTGTCGTTCCCCTCTTCCATCACTCTGTCGTTCCCCTCCAACGTCCCTGTCGTTCCCCTCCAACGTCTCTGTCGTTCCCCTCTTTCATCTCTGTCATTCCCCTCCTCCGTCACTCTGTCGTTCCCCTCCAAAGTCTCTCTCGTTCCCCTCTTCTGTCACTCTGTCGTTCCCCTCTTCTGTCACTCTGTCGTTCCCCTCCTCTGTCACTCTGTCGTTCCCCTCCTCTGTCACTCTGTCGTTCCCCTCGTCCGTCACTCTGTCGTTCCCCTCCTCCGTCTCTCTCGTTCCCCTCCTCCATCTCTCTCGTTCCCCTCCTCCATCTCTCTCGTTCCCCTCCTCCTTCTCTGTCGTTCCCCTCCTCCGTCTCTCTCGTTCCCCTCCTCCGTCTCTGTCGTTCCCCTCCAACGTCTCTATCGTTCCCCTCCAACATCTCTGTCGTTCCCCTCTTCCGTCTCTGTCGTTCCCCTCCAACGTCTTTGTCGTTCCCCTCTTCCGTCTCTGTCGTTCCCCTCCTCCGTCACTCTGTCGTTCCCCTCCTCCGTCACTCTGTCGTTCCCCTCCAACGTCTCTGTCGTTCCCCTCTTCCGTCACTCTGTCGTTCCACCCTCTTCCGTCACTCTGTCGTTCCCCTCCTCCGTCACTCTGTCGTTCGCCTCCTCCGTCACTCTGTCGTTCCCCTACTCCGTCACTCTGTCGTTCCCCTCCTCCGTCACTCTGTCGTTCCCCTCCTCCGTCACTCTGTCGTTCCCCTCTTCCGTCAATCTGTCGTTCGCCTCCAATGTCTCTGTCGTTCCCCTCTTCCGTAACTCTATCGTTCCCCTCCTCCGTCACTCTGTCGATCCCCTCCTCCATCACTCTGTCGTTCCCCTCTTCCGTCACTCTGTCGTTCCCCTCCAACGTCTCTGTCGTTCCCCTCTTCCGTCACTCTGTCGTTCCCCTCCAACGTCTCTGTCGTTCCCCTTCAACGTCTCTGTCGTTCCCCTCTTTCGTCTCTGTCATTCCCCTCCTCCGTCACTCTGTCGTTCCCCTCCAAAGTCTCTCTCGTTCCCCTCTTCTGTCACTCTGTCGTTCCCCTCTTCTGTCACTCTGTTGTTCCCCTCCAACGTCTCTGTCGTTCCCCTCCTCTGTCACTCTGTCGTTCCCCTCCTCTGTCACTCTGTCGTTCCCCTCGTCCGTCACTCTGTCGTTCCCCTCCTCCGTCTCTCTCGTTCCCCTCCTCCATCTCTCTCGTTCCCCTCCTCCATCTCTCTCGTTCCCCTCCTCCTTCTCTGTCGTTCCCCTCCTCCGTCTCTCTCGTTCCCCTCCTCCGTCTCTGTCGTTCCCCTCCAACGTCTCTGTCGTTCCCCTCCAACGTCTCTGTCGTTCCCCTCTTCCGTCTCTGTCGTTCCCCTCCAACGTCTTTGTCGTTCCCCTCTTCCGTCTCTGTCGTTCCCCTCCTCCGTCACTCTGTCGTTCCCCTCCTCCGTCACTCTGTCGTTCCCCTCCAACGTCTCTGTCGTTCCCCTCTTCCGTCACTCTGTCGTTCCACCCTCTTCCGTCACTCTGTCGTTCCCCTCCTCCGTCACTCTGTCGTTCGCCTCCTCCGTCACTCTGTCGTTCCCCTACTCTGTCACTCTGTCGTTCCCCTCCTCCGTCACTCTGTCGTTCCCCTCCTCCGTCACTCTGTCGTTCCCCTCTTCCGTCAATCTGTCGTTCGCCTCCAATGTCTCTGTCGTTCCCCTCTTCCGTAACTCTATCGTTCCCCTCCTCCGTCACTCTGTCGATACCCTCCTCCATCACTCTGTCGTTCCCCTCTTCCGTCACTCTGTCGTTCCCCTCCAACGTCTCTGTCGTTCCCCTCTTCCGTCACTCTGTCGTTCCCCTCCAACGTCTCTGTCGTTCCCCTCCAACGTCTCTGTCATTCCCCTGCTCCGTCTCTGTCTTTCCCCTCCAACGTCTCCGTCGTTCCCCTCTTCCGTCACTATGTCGTTCCCCTCCTCCGTCTCTGTCGTTCCCCTCCAACGTCTCTGTCGTTCCCCTCTTTCGTCTCTGTCATTCCCCTCCTCCGTCACTCTGTCGTTCCCCTCCAACATCTCTTTCGTTCCCCTCTTCCGTAACTCTATCGTTCCCCTCCTCCGTCACTCTGTCGTTCCCCTCCAACGTCTCCGTCGTTCCCCTCTTCCGTCACTATGTCGTTCCCCTCCTCCGTCTCTGTCGTTCCCCTCCAACGTCTCTGTCGTTCCCCTCTTTCGTCTCTGTCATTCCCCTCCTCCGTCACTCTGTCGTTCCCCTCCAACATCTCTTTCGTTCCCCTCTTCCGTAACTCTATCGTTCCCCTCCTCCGTCACTCTGTCGTTCCCCTCCAACGTCTCTGTCGTTCCCCTCTTCCGTCACTCTGTCATTCCCCTCTTCCGTCACTCTGTCGTTCCCCTCTTCCGTCACTCTGTCGTTCCCCTCCTCCGTCACTCTGACGTTCCCCTCCTCCGTCACTCTGTCGTTCCCCTCCTCCGTCACTCTGTCGTTCCCCTCTTCCGTCAATCTGTCGTTCGCCTCCAACGTCTCTGTCGTTCCCCTCTTCCGCAACTCTATCGTTCCCCTCCTCCGTCACTCTGTCGATCCCCTCCAACGTCTCTGTCGTTCCCCTCTTCCTTCACTCTGTCGTTCCCCTCTTCCTTCACTCTGTCGTTCCCCTCTTCCTTCACTCTGTCGTTCCCCTCTTCCTTCACTCTGTCGTTCCCCTCTTCCTTCTCTCTGTCGTTCCCCTCCTCCGTCACTCTGTCGTTCCCCTCCAACATCTCTGTCGTTCCCCTCTTCCGTCACTCTGTCGTTCCCCTCCTCCGTCACTCTGTCGTTCCCCTCTTTCGTCTCTGTCATTCCCCTCCTCCGTCACTCTGTCGTTCCCCTCCAACGTCTCTGTCGTTCCCCTCTTCCGTAACTCTATCGTTCCCCTCCTCCGTCACTCTGTCGTTCCCCTCCAACGTCTCTGTCGTTCCCCTCTTCCGTCACTCTGTCGTTCCCCTCTTCCGTCACTCTGTCGTTCCCCTCTTCCGTCACTCTGTCGTTCCCCTGTTCCGTCACTCTGTCGTTCCCCTCCTCCGTCACTCTGTCGTTCGCCTCCTCCGTCACTCTGTCGTTCCCCTACTCCGTCACTCTGTCGTTCCCCTCCTCCGTCACTCTGTCGTTCCCCTCCTCCGTCACTCTGTCGTTCCCCTCTTCCGTCAATCTGTCGTTCGCCTACAACGTCTCTGTCGTTCCCCTCTTCCGTAACTCTGTCGTTCCCTTCTTCCGTAACTCTATCGTTCCCCTCCTCCGTCACTCTGTCGATCCCCTCCTCCATCACTCTGTCGTTCCCCTCTTCCGTCACTCTGTCGTTCCCCTCCAACGTCTCTGTCGTTCCCCTCTTCCGTCACTCTGTCGTTCCCCTCCAACGTCTCTGTCGTTCCCCTCCAACGTCTCTGTCATTCCCCTGCTCCGTCTCTGTCTTTCCACTCCAACGTCTCTGTCGTTCCCCTCTTCCGTCACTCTGTCGTTCCCCTCCTCCGTCACTCTGTCGTTCCCCTCCAACGTCTCTGTCGTTCCCCTCCTCCGTCACTCTGTCGTTCCCCTCTTCCGTCACTCTGTCATTCCCCTCCAACGTCTCTGTCGTTCCCCTCTTCCGTCACTCTGTCGTTCCCCTCTTCCGTCACTCTGTCGTTCCCCTCCAACGTCTCTGTCGTTCCCCTCTTCCGTCACTCTGTCGTTCCCCTCTTCCGTCACTCTGTCGTTCCCCTCTTCCGTCACTCTGTCGTTCCCCTCCTCCGTCACTCTGTCGTTCGCCTCCTCCGTCACTCTGTCATTCCCCTGCTCCGTCTCTGTCTTTCCCCTCCAACATCTCTGTCGTTCCCCTCTTCCGTTACTCTGTCGTTCCCCTCCAACGTCTATGTCGTTCCCCTCCAACGTCTCTGTCTTTCCCTCCAACGTCTCTGTCGTTCCCCTCTTCCATCACTCTGTCGTTCCCCTCCAACGTCTCTGTCGTTCCCCTCTTTCGTCTCTGTCATTCCCCTCCTCCGTCACTCTGTCGTTCCCCTCCAAAGTCTCTCTCGTTCCCCTCTTCTGTCACTCTGTTGTTCCCCTCCAACGTCTCTGTCGTTCCCCTCCTCTGTCACTCTGTCGTTCCCCTCCTCTGCCACTCTGTCGTTCCCCTCGTCCGTCACTCTGTCGTTCCCCTCCTCCGTCTCTCTCGTTCCCCTCCTCCATCTCTCTCGTTCCCCTCCTCCATCTCTCTCGTTCCCCTCCTCTTTCTCTGTCGTTCCCCTCCTCCGTCTCTCTCGTTCCCCTCCTCCGTCTCTGTCGTTCCCCTCCAACGTCTCTGTCGTTCCCCTCCAACGTCTCTGTCGTTCCCCTCTTCCGTCTCTGTCGTTCCCCTCCAACGTCTTTGTCGTTCCCCTCTTCCGTCTCTGTCGTTCCCCTCCTCCGTCACTCTGTCGTTCCCCTCCTCCGTCACTCTGTCGTTCCCCTCCAACGTCTCTGTCGTTCCCCTCTTCCGTCACTCTGTCGTTCCACCCTCTTCCGTCACTCTGTCGTTCCCCTCCTCCGTCACTCTGTCGTTCGCCTCCTCCGTCACTCTGTCGTTCCCCTACTCCGTCACTCTGTCGTTCCCCTCCTCCGTCACTCTGTCGTTCCCCTCCTCCGTCACCCCCTTCGTTCCCCTCTTCCGTCAATCTGTCGTTCGCCTCCAATGTCTCTGTCGTTCCCCTCTTCCGTAACTCTATCGTTCCCCTCCTCCGTCACTCTGTCATTCCCCTCCTCCATCACTCTGTCGTTCCCCTCCAACGTCTCTGTCGTTCCCCTCTTCCTTCACTCTGTCGTTCCCCTCCAACGTCTCTGTCGTTCCCCTCCAACATCTCTGTTGTTCCCCTCCAACGTCTCTGTCTTTCCCCTCCAACGTCTCTGTCGTTCCCCTCCTCTGTCACTCTGTCGTTCCCCTCCTCCGTCACTCTGTCATTCCCCTCCTCCATCACTCTGTCGTTCCCCTCCAACGTCTCTGTCGTTCCCCTCTTCCTTCACTCTGTCGTTCCCCTCCAACGTCTCTGTCGTTCCCCTCCAACATCTCTGTTGTTCCCCTCCAACGTCTCTGTCTTTCCCCTCCTCTGTCACTCTGTCGTTCCCCTCCTCCGTCACTCTGTCGTTCCCCTCCAACATCTATGTCGTTCCCCTCCAACGTCTCTGTCTTTCCCCTCCTCTGTCACTCTGTCGTTCCCCTCCTCCGTCACTCTGTCGTTCCCCTCTAACGTCTCTGTCGTTCCCCTCCTCTGTCACTCTGTCGTTCCCCTCCTCTGTCACTCTGTCTTTCCCCTCTAACGTCTCTGTCGTTCCCCTCCTCTGTCACTCTGTCGTTCCCCTCCTCCGTCACTCTGTCTTTCCCCTCCAACGTCTCTGTCGTTCCCCTCCTCTGTCACTCTGTCGTTCCCCTCCTCCGTCACTCTGTCGTTCCCCTCTAACGTCTCTGTCGTTCCCCTCCTCTGTCACTCTGTCGTTCCCCTCCAACGTCTCTGTCATTCCCCTCTTCCGTCACCCTGTCGTTCCCCTCCAACGTCTCTGTCGTTCCCCTCCAACGTCTCTGTCATTCCCCTGCTCCGTCTCTGTCTTTCCCCTCCAACATCTCTGTCATTCCCCTCTTCCGTCACCCTGTCGTTCCCCTCCAACGTCTCTGTCGTTCCCCTCCAACGTCTCTGTCATTCCCCTGCTCCGTCTCTGTCTTTCCCCTCCAACGTCTCTGTCATTCCCCTCTTCCGTCACTCTGTCGTTCCCCTCCAACGTCTATGTCGTTCCCCTCCAACGTCTCTGTCTTTCCCCTCCAACGTCTCTGTCGTTCCCCTCCTCTGTCACTCTGTCGTTCCCCTCCTCCGTCACTCTGTCGTTCCCCTCTAACGTCTCTGTCGTTCCCCTCCTCTGTCACTCTGTCATTCCCCTCCAACGTCTCTGTCATTCCCCTCTTCCGTCACCCTGTCGTTCCCCTCCTCCGTCACTCTGTCGTTCCCCTCCAACGTCTCTGTCGTTCCCCTCTTCCGTCACTCTGTCGTTCCCCTCCAACGTCTCTGTCGTTCCCCTCTTCCGTCACTCTGTCGTTCCCCTCTAACGTCTCTGTCGTTCCCCTCTTCCGTCACTCTGTCGTTCCCCTCTAACGTCTCTGTCGTTCCCCTCCAACGTCTATGTCGTTCCCCTCCAACGTCTCTGTCGTTCCCCTACTCCGTCACTCTGTCGTTCCCCTCCTCCGTCACTCTGTCGTTCCCCTCCTCCGTCACCCCCTTCGTTCCCCTCTTCCGTCACTCTGTCGTTCCCCTCTAACGTCTCTGTCGTTCCCCTCCTCTGTCACTCTGTCGTTCCCCTCCAACGTCTCTGTCATTCCCCTCTTCCGTCACCCTGTCGTTCCCCTCCAACGTCTCTGTCGTTCCCCTCCAACGTCTCTGTCATTCCCCTGCTCCGTCTCTGTCTTTCCCCTCCAACATCTCTGTTGTTCCCCTCTTCCGTCACTCTGTCGTTCCCCTCCAACGTCTATGTCTTTCCCCTCCAACGTCTCTGTCATTCCCCTGCTCCGTCTCTGTCTTTCCCCTCCAACATCTCTGTTGTTCCCCTCTTCCGTCACTCTGTCGTTCCCCTCTAACGTCTCTGTCGTTCCCCTCCTCTGTCACTCTGTCGTTCCCCTCCAACGTCTCTGTCATTCCCCTCTTCCGTCACCCTGTCGTTCCCCTCCTCCGTCACTCTGTCGTTCCCCTCCAACGTCTCTGTCGTTCCCCTCTTCCGTCACTCTGTCGTTCCCCTCCAACGTCTATGTCGTTCCCCTCCAACGTCTCTGTCGTTCCCCTACTCCGTCACTCTGTCGTTCCCCTCCTCCGTCACCCCCTTCGTTCCCCTCTTCCGTCAATCTGTCGTTCGCCTCCAATGTCTCTGTCGTTCCCCTCTTCCGTAACTCTATCGTTCCCCTCCTCCGTCACTCTGTCATTCCCCTCCTCCATCACTCTGTCGTTCCCCTCCAACGTCTCTGTCGTTCCCCTCTTCCTTCACTCTGTCGTTACCCTCCTCCGTCACTCTGTCGTTCCCTTCCAACGTCTCTGTCGTTCCCCTCTTCCGTCACTCTGTCGTTCCCCTCCAACGTCTCTGTCGTTCCCCTCCAACGTCTCTGTCATTCCCCTGCTCCGTCTCTGTCTTTCCCCTCCAACATCTCTGTCATTCCCCTCTTCCGTCACCCTGTCGTTCCCCTCCAACGTCTCTGTCGTTTCCCCTCCAACGTCTCTGTCATTCCCTGCTCCGTCTCTGTCTTTCCCCTCCAACGTCTCTGTCATTCCCCTCTTCCGTCACTCTGTCGTTCCCCTCAACGTCTATGTCGTTCCCCTCCAACGTCTCTGTCTTTCCCCTCCAACGTCTCTGTCGTTCCCCTCCTCTGTCACTCTGTCGTTCCCCTCCTCCGTCACTCTGTCGTTCCCCTCTAACGTCTCTGTCGTTCCCCTCCTCTGTCACTCTGTCATTCCCCTCCAACGTCTCTGTCATTCCCCTCTTCCGTCACCCTGTCGTTCCCCTCCTCCGTCACTCTGTCGTTCCCCTCCAACGTCTCTGTCGTTCCCCTCTTCCGTCACTCTGTCGTTCCCCTCCAACGTCTCTGTCGTTCCCCTCTTCCGTCACTCTGTCGTTCCCCTCTAACGTCTCTGTCGTTCCCCTCTTCCGTCACTCTGTCGTTCCCCTCTAACGTCTCTGTCTTTCCCCTCCAACGTCTATGTCATTCCCCTCCAACGTCTCTGTCGTTCCCCTACTCTGTCACTCTGTCGTTCCCCTCCTCTGTCACTCTGTCGTTTCCCCTCCTCCGTCACCCCTTCGTTCCCTCTTCCGTCACTCTGTCGTTTCCCCTCTAACGTCTCTGTCGTTCCCCTCCTCTGTCACTCTGTCGTTCCCCTCCAACGTCTCTGTCATTCCCCTCTTCCGTCACCCTGTCGTTCCCCTCCAACGTCTCTGTCGTTCCCCTCCAACGTCTCTGTCATTCCCCTCTTCCGTCCTCTGTGTTCCCCTCCAACGTCTCTGTTGTTCCCCTCTTTCACTCTGTCGTTCCCCTCCAACGTCTCTGTCGTTCCCCTCTTCCGTCCTCTGTCGTTCCCCTCCAACATCTCTGTTGTTCCCTCTTCCGTCACTCTGTCGTTTCCCCTCCAACGTCTCTGTCGTTCCCCTCTTCCGTCACTCTGTCGTTCCCCTCCAACATCTCTGTTGTTCCCCTCTTCCGTCACTCTGTCGTTTCCCCTCCAACGTCTCTGTCGTTCCCCTCTTCCGTCACTCTGTCGTTTCCTCCAACGTCTCTGTCGTTCCCCTCTTCCGTCACTCTGTCGTTCCCCTCCAACGTCTCTGTCGTTCCCTCTTCCGTCACTCTGTCTTTCCCCTCCAACATCTCTGTTGTTCCCCTCTTCCGTCACTCTGTCGTTCCCCTCCAACGTCTCTGTCGTTCCCCTCTTTCACTCTGTCGTTCCCCTCTTCCGTCACTCTGTCATTCCCCTCTTCCGTCACCCTGTCGTTCCCCTCCAACGTCTCTGTCGTTCCCCTCCAACGTCTCTGTCATTCCCCTGCTCCGTCTCTGTCTTTCCCCTCCAACGTCTCTGTCATTCCCCTGCTCCGTCTCTGTCTTTCCCCTCCAACATCTCTGTTGTTCCCCTCTTCCGTCACTCTGTCGTTCCCCTCTAACGTCTCTGTCGTTCCCCTCCTCTGTCACTCTGTCGTTTCCCCTCCAACGTCTCTGTCATTCCCCTCTTCCGTCACCCTGTTTCCCTCCTCCGTCACTCTGTCGTTCCCCTCCAACGTCTCTGTCGTTCCCCTCTTCCGTCACTCTGTCGTTCCCCTCCAACGTCTATGTCGATTTTCCCCCCAACGTCTCTGTCGTTCCCCTACTCCGTCACTCTGTCGTTCCCCTCCTCCGTCACCCCCTTCGTTTTCCTCTTCCGTCAATCTGTCGTTCGCCTCCAATGTCTCTGTCGTTCCCTCTTCCGTAACTCTATCGTTCCCCTCCTCCGTCACTCTGTCATTCCCCTCCTCCATCTCTGTCGTTCCCCTCCAACGTCTCTGTCGTTCCCCTCTTCCTTCACTCTGTCGTTACCCTCCTCCGTCACTCTGTCGTTCCTTCCAACGTCTCTGTGCGTTCCCCTCTTCCGTCCTCTGTCGTTCCCCTCCAACGTCTCTGTCGTTCCCCTCCAACGTCTCTGTCGTTCCCCTCCAACGTCTCTGTCATTCCCCTCTTCCGTCACTCTGTCGTTCCCCTCCAACGTCTCTGTCGTTCCCCTCCAACGTCTCTGTCGTTCCCCTCCAACGTCTCTGTCATTCCCCTCTTCCGTCACTCTGTCGTTTCCCCTCCAACGTCTCTGTCGTTCCCCTCCAACGTCTCTGTCATTCCCCTGCTCCGTCTCTGTCTTTCCCCTCCAACATCTCTGTTGTTCCCCTCTTTCGTCACTCTGTCGTTCCCCTCCAACGTCTATGTCGTTCCCCTCCAACGTCTCTGTCTTTCCCCTCCAACGTCTCTGTCGTTCCCCTCCTCTGTCACTCTGTCGTTCCCCTCCTCCGTCACTCTGTCGTTCCCCTCTAACGTCTCTGTCGTTCCCCTCCTCTGTCACTCTGTCGTTCCCCTCCAACGTCTCTGTCATTCCCCTCTTCCGTCACCCTGTCGTTCCCCTCTAACGTCTCTGTCGTTCCCCTACAACGTCTCTGTCGTTCCCCTCCAACGTCTCTGTCGTTCCCCTCTTCCGTCACTCTGTCGTTCCCCTCTAACGTCTCTGTCGTTCCCCTCTTCCGTCACTCTGTCGTTCCCCTCCAACGTCTATGTCGTTCCCCTCCAACGTCTCTGTCGTTCCCCTCTTCCGTCACTCTGTCGTTCCCCTCTAACGTCTCTGTCGTTCCCCTCCTCTGTCACTCTGTCGTTCCCCTCTAACGTCTCTGTCGTTCCCCTCCTCTGTCACTCTGTCGTTCCCCTCCAACGTCTCTGTCATTCCCCTCTTCCGTCACCCTGTCGTTCCCCTCCTCCGTCACTCTGTCGTTCCCCTCCAACGTCTCTGTCGTTCCCCTCTTCCGTCACTCTGTCGTTCCCCTCTAACGTCTCTGTCGTTCCCCTCTTCCGTCACTCTGTCGTTCCCCTCCAACGTCTCTGTCGTTCCCCTCCAACGTCTCTGTCATTCCCCTGCTCCGTCTCTGTCTTTCCCCTCCAACATCTCTGTTGTTCCCCTCTTCCGTCACTCTGTCGTTCCCCTCTAACGTCTCTGTCGTTCCCCTCTTCCTTCACTCTGTCGTTCCCCTCCAACGTCTATGTCGTTCCCCTCCAACGTCTCTGTCGTTCCCCTCCTCCCTCTCTCTCGTTCCCCTCCTCCTTCTCTGTCGTTCCCCTCCTCCGTCTCTGTCTTTCCCCTCCAACGTCTCTGTCGTTCCCCTCCTCCCTCTCTCTCGTTCCCCTCCTCCTTCTCTGTCGTTCCCCTCCTCCGTCTCTGTCTTTCCCCTCCAACGTCTCTGTCGTTCCCCTCCTCCCTCTCTCTCGTTCCCCTCCTCCTTCTCTGTCGTTCCCCTCCTCCGTCTCTGTCTTTCCCCTCCAATGTCTCTGTCGTTCCCCTCCAACGTCTCTGTCGTTCCCCTCCAACGTCTCTGTCGTTCCCCTCCAACGTCTCTGTCGTTCCCCTCTAACGTCTCTATCGTTTCCCTCTTCCGTCTCTGTCGTTCCCCTCCTCCGTCACTCTGTTGTTTTCCGTCTCTGTCGTTCCCCTACAACGTCTCTGTCGTTCCCCTCCAACGTCTCTGTCGTTCCCCTCTTCCGTCACTCTGTCGTTCCCCTCCTCCGTCACTCTGTCGTTCACCTCCTCCGTCACTCTGTCGTTCCCCTACTCTGTCACTCTGTCGTTCCCCTCCTCCGTCACTCTGTCGTTCCCCTCCTCCGTCACTCTGTCGTTCCCCTCTTCCGTCAATCTGTCGTTCGCCTCTAACGTCTCTGTCGTTCCCCTCTTCCGTCACTCTGTCGTTCCCCTCCTCCGTCACTCTGTCGTTCCCCTCTTCCGTCTCTGTCGTTCCCCTCTTCCGTCACTCTGTCGTTCCCCTCTTCCGTCACTCTGTCGTTCCCCTCCTCCGTCACTCTTTCGTTCCCCTCCTCCGTCACTCTGTCGTTCCCCTCCTCCGGCACTCTGTTGTTCCCCTCTTCCGTCACTCTGTCGTTCCCCTCCAACGTCTCTGTCGTTCCCCTCCTCCGTCACTCTGTCGTTCCCCTCCTCCGTCACTCTGTCGTTCCCCTCCTCCGTCACTCTGTCGTTCCCCTCCTCCGTCACTCTGTCGTTCCCCTCCTCCGTCACTCTGTCGTTCCCCTCCTCCGTCACTGTTGTTCCCCTCCTCCGTCACTCTGTCGTTCCCCTCCAACGTCTCTGTCGTTCCCCTCCTCCGTCACTGTTGTTCCCCTCTTCCGTCACTCTGTCGTTCCCCTCCAACGTCTCTGTCGTTCCCCTCCTCCGTCACTCTGTCGTTCCCTCCTCCAACTCTGTCGTTCCCCTCCTCCGTCACTCTGTCGTTCCCCTCCTCCGTCACTCTGTCGTTCCCCTCCTCCGTCACTCTGTCGTTCCCCTCCTCCGTCACTGTCGTTCCCCTCCTCCGTCACTGTTGTTCCCCTCCTCCGTCACTCTGTCGTTCCCCTCCTCCGTCACTCTGTCGTTCCCCTCCTCCGTCACTGTCGTTCCCCTCCTCCGTCACTGTTGTTCCCCTCCTCCGTCACTCTGTCGTTCCCCTCCTCCGTCACTCTGTCGTTCCCCTCCTCCGTCACTCTGTCGTTTCCCCTCCAACGTCTCTGTCATTCCCCTCCTCCATCACTCTGTCGTTTCCTCCAACGTCTCTGTCGTTCCCCTCCTCCGTCACTGTTGTTCCCCTCCTCCGTCACTCTGTCGTTCCCCTCCTCCGTCACTCTGTCGTTCCCCTCCTCTGTCACTGTCGTTCCCCTCCTCCGTCACTGTTGTTCCCCTCCTCCGTCACTCTGGCGTTCCCCTCCAACGTCTCTGTCGTTCCCCTCCTCTGTCACTGTTATTGGGGCGGCAGGGTAGCCTAGTGGTTAGAGCGGTGGACTAGTAACCGGAAGGTTGCAGGTTTAAATCCCCGAGCTGCCCCTGAACAGGCAGTTAACCCACTGTTCCTAGGCCGTCATTGAAAATAAGAATTTGTTCTTAACTGACTTGCCTAGTTAAATAACGGTAAAATAAACTGTTGTTCCCCTCCTCCGTCACTCTGTCGTTCCCCTCCTTTGTCACTCTGTCGTTCCCCTCCTTTGTCACTCTGTTGTTCCCCTCCTCCGTCACTCTGTCGTTCCCCTCCTTTGTCACTCTGTTGTTCCCCTCGTAATGAAATATTAAGGGAGGTTGGATAGTCTGACACCCTTCCCCAGATCATTGTTATCAATGAGAGCATGTTCTCTTCATCAACTCAAATAACATAATTCAACTGTTACTGAAGTCCTTTCCCCAAGAGACGTTGAGACTTTTGTGCTCTGCCAGTGGGAGTAGACTACAGTGAGGTTATATCCATGCCAGGTAGAGGGAACAGCAAACCCAGCAGAAAACGAACAGGGTTCATTATCTGTTTTTGTGTGTGTGTGTATGACGTGTGTGTGTATGGTTGTATGACATGTGTGTGTATATGTGTGTGTGGGGGCGGGGGTGTATGACGTGTGTATGCTGTGTGTTTGTGACGTGTGCGTGTGATTTATTGCCCCTGAGAAAGATTAAGTATATCATGAAGAATTCAGGGAGCACTCCGACAGGGCTGGTGGCAATGTGTGTGTGTGTGCATTTCTAGTTATCTGTGTGTGCCCCTCAGAGACAGATGAAGAGCTCTGAGGAGCCTCAGACCACGGTCGAGGGCTTGAGCTCTATAATACACTAATGATGCCAATGTGGCAATGGAGAAGCCATTGGTTTGGTTAACTAAAGATACTTAATTAACAGCCATTGGGTTGGTTAACTAAAGAGACTTAACAGCCATTGCGTTGGTTAACTAAAGAGACTTAACAGCCATTGGGTTGGTTAACTAAAGAGACTTAACAGCCATTGGGTTGGTTAACTAAAGAGACTTAACAGCCATTGGGTTGGTTAACTAAAGAGACTTAACAGCCATTGGGTTGGTTAACTAAAGAGACTTAACAGCCATTGGGTTGGTTAACTAAAGAGACTTAACAGCCATTGGGTTGGTTAACTAAAGAGACTTAACAGCCATTGGGTTGGTTAACTAAAGAGACTTAACAGCCATTGGGTTGGTTAACTAAAGAGACTTAACAGCCATTGGGTTGGTTAACTAAAGAGACTTAACAGCCATTGGGTTGGTTAACTAAAGAGACTTAACAGCCATTGGGTTGGTTAACTAAAGAGACTTAACAGCCATTGGGTTGGTTAACTAAAGAGACTTAACAGCCATTGGGTTGGTTAACTAAAGATACTTAACAGCCAGTGGGTTGGTTAACTAAAGAGACTTAACAGCCATTGGGTTGGTTAACTAAAGAGACTTAACAGCCATTGGTTTGGTTAACTAAAGAGACTTAACAGCCATTGGGTTGGTTAACTAAAGAGACTTAACAGCCATTGGGTTGGTTAACTAAAGAGACTTAACAGCCATTGGGTTGGTTAACTAAAGAGATTTAACAACCATTGGGTTGGTTAACTAAAGAGACTTAATTAACAGCCATTGGGTTGGTTAACTAAAGAGACTTAACAGCCATTGGGTTGGTTAACTAAAGAGACTTAATTAACAGCCATTGGGTTGGTTAACTAAAGAGACTTAACAGCCATTGGGTTGGTTAACTAAAGAGACTTAATTAACAGCCATTGGGTTGGTTAACTAAAGAGACTTAACAGCCAGTGGGTTGGTTAACTAAAGAGACTTAACAGCCATTGGGTTGGTTAACTAAAGAGACTTAATTAACAGCCATTGGGTTGGTTAACTAAAGAGACTTAACAGCCATTGGGTTGGTTAACTAAAGAGACTTAACAGCCATTGGGTTGGTTAACTAAAGAGACTTAACAGCCATTGGGTTGGTTAACTAAAGAGACTTAACAGCCAGTGGGTTGGTTAACTAAAGAGACTTAACCGCCAGTGGGTTGGTTAACTAAAGAGACTTAACAGCCATTGGGTTGGTTAACTAAAGAGACTTAACAGCCAGTGGGTTGGTTAACTAAAGAGACTTAACCGCCAGTGGGTTGGTTAACTAAAGAGACTTAACAGCCATTGGGTTGGTTAACTAAAGAGACTTAACAGCCAGTGGGTTGGTTAACTAAAGAGACTTAACAGCCATTGGGTTGGTTAACTAAAGAGACTTAACAGCCCTCTGTCACTGCTGACTCTATGTGGGTCTGAGCTGAGTTGGGAGGCCGTGAAACACACACACACACACACACACACACACACACACACACACACACACACACACACACACACACACACACACACACACACACACACACACACACACACACACACACACACACACACACACACACACACACACACACACAGAGGCCTGCTTGTATCTGTGGTAATGAGATCAGGCAGGGGGGAGAGCTCATGCCCACTAGATGTATGCGATCGTGGGGAGTGATTTAGAGGTTTCCCTCCTCCTACAACACCCATGGGGTGGAAAGATGGATGGTTCGATTCTGTGTATCCCACCAACTTTTCATTTATCTGGTGGAGCATAGCAGTTTTTCCGTTCAGTTTTTCGATTTCGGTTTGGCAGGGCACAAATGTTGCAAACCTTCAAGGTTGGCAACAGCAGAAAAGCCCCCTGAAAGACTTGGTAGAATTCTTTCAGTCCAGCAGGATGGGGGAATTGGGGCAACGGGTCTAGGTTGGAGGGCCCTTCCTTTCCTGCTGAAGTCATCATGATAGTGAAGTCAGTGGGTTCAGTGCATTTGCTGTTCTGCACCAATAGACAGCTCAGCTCAGCACAGAGCACGACTGTATCTATCTTCTCCCAGTCCTGTCACAGGGGTGGTTGTCTGCTTGCATCTCAGTCGGTCCCACCGTATGCTCTGTCAGGCCTCTTAGAATGTCTCCTATTCAGCCCATACAATCAGAATGGACGGAATGGACACCCCCATTCACAGACACATTCTAGAGCCTCCTTGAGGTCTTTTCTCCGCCTAAGACAACTCTGTGTGTGAAATAAATAAAGGATAGCTGAAAGGAGAGGATGGCGTTAACTACATCCGATGGTTCCTCTACAACAATAGGTGAGGTTGGTTAGTATACAGCTGGTGCATTCAGGTCCATAGTGTACTGTTGTAAATCCCTTGAATCAAAGGCCTGAATGGGCCGTCTATAGCAAGGAGAGTTGTATGGTTTCCACGGTGATGCCCATAGGCAGGCCCCTACTCTTCTACTCTGTATGCTAGCTGTGACTGCAGTGGCTGTTGGGTCGTGGCCAATCCCACACCCTTTACTGCAGCTCTGTAACCCGGCATAATAATAATAATATCATACAGCAGATGTGGCCTCATCATGACCCAACAAACCGCTTTAAAATGTTTGTGTGGCCCACCCGGTGAGCATAACCAATGTGTCTAACTGGGACCCAAACTGAAGACGTGACCAAAAATTAATCAGCAATGGTGCACAAGTGGGTCCTGAACCCACCACTAGGGACATTCTGTTTTAGTGTTCAGCACAGTTGGTTGTCACCAACACTATTCACCTTCTGCCTAGGGGTCCACAGACCACTTGGGCACTACTACATAAAGGGACAGGAGGGATCGTTTTTTAATGACAGTTAAATGTGGAATGTGTTAACTGTCATACAACACTTTACTATCCATGACGAAATATCTTTGTATCTTTACCCGCTCAATGGCAGGTCCACTCTGAATGGTTTAGCGAGCTAAACAACCAATGCAGTCAGCTCAGAGCAGCAGAGATTCCTTGGAGATGACTGGCGTTACCCTGGTAAATGCTAAACAGTCTGAACGTCTCCTGGATGCCACTCCTTAGCACAAATCACTTGATCTTTACGTAACTTGTCTCTACACCCTTTGAATGCCAGACTGATTGTCTTCATCCGATGAACATCTACTCTACACCCTCTGAATTCAGGCTGATTGTATTGTACAGTAGGTGATATACTGTATGTCAGGAATGGGATACAGATGGATTGAATTCAGGGCTGATGGAATAATACATTACTGTCATTTTGCACATAAATACTCTTTGCATTGTAAAAATCTTCCTATACCCCAAAGATACCAAACTCACATTACATTTGTTGAATACTCCATTCCCCTGAGATATTTCTGTGTTGTCTTCTGTATAGACTCTGAGCTGAGAGGGTTTGGGCTCCCCACCAGGCTCTCTGCCCACCAGGCTCTGTCCCCACCAGGCTCTCTGCCCACCAGGCTCTGTCCCCACCAGGCTCTCTCCCCACCAGGCTCTGTCCCCACCAGGCTCTCTCCCCACCAGGCTCTCTCCCCACCAGGCTCTCTCCCCACCAGGCTCTCTCCCCACCAGGCTCTGTCCCCACCAGGCTCTCTCCCCACCAGGCTCTGTCCCCACCAGGCTCTCTCCCCACCAGGCTCTCTCCCCACCAGGCTCTCTCCCCACCAGGCTCTCTCCCCACCAGGCTCTCTCCCCACCAGGCTCTCTCCCCACCAGGCTCTGTCCCCACCAGGCTCTCTCCCCACCAGGCTCTCTCCCCACCAGGCTCTGTCCCCACCAGGCTCTGTCCCCACCAGGCTCTGTCCCCACCAGGCTCTGTCCCCACCAGGCTCTGTCCCCACCAGGCTCTGTCCCCACCAGGCTCTCTCCCCACCAGGCTCTCTCCCCACCAGGCTCTCTCCCCACCAGGCTCACCAGGCTCTCTGCCCACCAGGCTCTCTGCCCACCAGGCTCTCTGCCCACCAGGCTCTCTCCCCAACAGGCTCTGTCCCCACCAGGCTCTCTCCCCACCAGGCTCTGTCCCCACCAGGCTCTGTCCCCACCAGGCTCTGTCCCTACCAGGCTCTGTCCCCACCAGGCTCTGTCCCCACCAGGCTCTGTCCCCACCAGGCTCTGTCCCCACCAGGCTCTCTCCCCACCAGGCTCTCTGCCCACCAGGCTCTCTCCCCACCAGGCTCTCTCCCCAACAGGCTCTCTCCCTACCAGGCTCTGTCCCCACCAGGCTCTCTCCCCACCAGGCTCTGTCCCCACCAGGCTCTCTGCCCACCAGCCTCTCTCCCCACCAGGCTCTCTGCCCACCAGGCTCTGTCTCCACCAGGCTCTGTCCCCACCAGGCTCTGTCCCTACCAGGCTCTGTCCCCACCAGGCTCTGTCCCCACCAGGCTCTGTCCCCACCAGGCTCTGTCCCCACCAGGCTCTCTCCCCACCAGGCTCTCTCCCCACCAGGCTCTCTCCCCACCAGGCTCTCTCCCCACCAGGCTCTCTCCCCACCAGGCTCTGTCCCCACCAGGCTCTGTCCCCACCAGGCTCTGTCCCCACCAGGCTCTGTCCCCACCAGGCTCTGTCCCCACCAGGCTCTCTCCCCACCAGGCTCTGTCCCCACCAGGCTCTGTCCCCACCAGGCTCTGTCCCCACCAGGCTCTGTCCCCACCAGGCTCTCTCCCCACCAGGCTCTGTCCCCACCAGGCTCTGTCCCCACCAGGCTCTCTCCCCACCAGGCTCTCTCCCCACCAGGCTCTCTCCCCACCAGGCTCTCTCCCCACCAGGCTCTGTCCCCACCAGGCTCTCTGTCCCCACCAGGCTCTGTCCCCACCAGGCTCTGTCCCCACCAGGCTCTCTCCCCACCAGGCTCTGTCCCCACCAGGCTCTGTCCCCACCAGGCTCTCTCCCCACCAGGCTCTGTCCCCACCAGGCTCTCTCCCCACCAGGCTCTGTCCCCACCAGGCTCTCTCCCCACCAGGCTCTGTCCCCACCAGGCTCTGTCCCCACCAGGCTCTCCCCACCAGGCTCTGTCCCCACCAGGCTCTCTCCCCACCAGGCTCTGTCCCCACCAGGCTCTCTCCCCACCAGGCTCTGTCCCCACCAGGCTCTCTCCCCACCAGGCTCTGTCCCCACCAGGCTCTCTCCCCACCAGGCTCTGTCCCCACCAGGCTCTCTCCCCACCAGGCTCTGTCCCCACCAGGCTCTCTCCCCACCAGGCTCTCTCCCCACCAGGCTCTGTCCCCACCAGGCTCTCTCCCCACCAGGCTCTGTCCCCACCAGGCCACCAGGCTCTCCCCACCAGGCTCTCTCCCCAGGCTCTGTCCCTACCAGGCTCTGTCCCCACCAGGCTCTCTCCCCACCAGGCTCTGTCCCCACCAGGCTCTCTCCCCACCAGGCTCTGTCCCCACCAGGCTCTCTCCCCACCAGGCTCTGTCCCCACCAGGCTCTCTCCCCACCAGGCTCTCTCCCCACCAGGCTCTGTCCCCACCAGGCTCTCTCCCCACCAGGCTCTGTCCCCACCAGGCTCTCTCCCCACCAGGCTCTGTCCCCACCAGGCTCTCTCCCCACCAGGCTCTGTCCCCACCAGGCTCTGTCCCCACCAGGCTCTCTCCCCACCAGGCTCTGTCCCCACCAGGCTCTCTCCCCACCAGGCTCTGTCCCCACCAGGCTCTCTCCCCACCAGGCTCTCTCCCCACCAGGCTCTGTCCCCACCAGGCTCTCTCCCCACCAGGCTCTGTCCCCACCAGGCTCTCTCCCCACCAGGCTCTGTCCCCACCAGGCTCTGTCCCCACCAGGCTCTGTCCCCACCAGGCTCTGTCCCCACCAGGCTCTGTCCCCACCAGGCTCTCTCCCCACCAGGCTCTGTCCCCACCAGGCTCTGTCCCCACCAGGCTCTCTCCCCACCAGGCTCTCTCCCCACCAGGCTCTCTCCCCACCAGGCTCTGTCCCCACCAGGCTCTCTCCCCACCAGGCTCTCTCCCCACCAGGCTCTGTCCCCACCAGGCTCTGTCCCCACCAGGCTCTCTCCCCACCAGGCTCTCTCCCCACCAGGCTCTGTCCCCACCAGGCTCTTTGCCCACCAGGCTCTGTCCCCACCAGGCTCTCTGCCCACCAGGCTCTTTGCCCACCAGGCTCTCTGCCCACCAGGCTCTCTCCCCACCAGGCTCTCTCCCCACCAGGCTCTCTGCCCACCAGGCTCTCTGCCCACCAGGCTCTCTGCCCACCAGGCTCTCTGCCCACCAGGCTCTCGCCCCACCAGGCTCTCTGCCCACCAGGCTCTCTACCCACCAGGCTCTCGCCCCACCAGGCTCTCTCCCCACCAGGCTCTCTCCCCACCAGGCTCTCTGCCCGGCTCTCTTTCTGCCAGGGGCTCATTACTCATGTGGGTCAGGATTTCCAACATGGCAGAGAGGTCGAAGGTCACCATGTCTACTCACAGTGAAAGCGATCTAGCAGCTCAATAGGGAGCGCTACAAAGACACCCTGCATAATAGAGTCAAAGAATATAGAATAAAGAAGAGTTGGATCGCTCTGCAACTTTTGGTACAAATACAGCAAAGGAGACATGAATATCACACAGAACACACCCACAGTGTATGTGCACATAGACATGCACACTCACGTACGCATATGAACGTGCACATGCATTGACCTACAGAATGTTCCTACCTGGGGAGAGGTGGAGGAGAGAGAGAGAGAGAGAGAGAGAGATTGACAGGCAGATACTACGATAACTATGCACTTTGAATCTTAATGATCTTTCTCTCTCTCTCTCTCTCTCTCTCTCTCTCTCTCTCTCTCTCTCTCTCTCTCTCTCTCTCTCTCTCTCTTTCCCTCTCTCTCTTTCCCTCTCTCTCTGTCTCTCTCCCCCTCCTCTCTCTCTCTCTCTCTATTTCCCTCTCTCTGTCTCCCCCCTCTCTCTCTCTCTGTCTCTCTTCCCCCTCTTTCTCGCTCTCTTTCTCTCTCTCTCTGTCTCTCCCCCCCTCTCTCTCTCTCGCTCCCTTTCCCTCTCTCTCTGTCTCCCCTCCTCTCTCTCTGTCTCTCTTCCCCCCTCTCTCTCTCTCTCTCTCTCTCTCTCTCTCTCTCTCTCTCTCTCTCTCTCTCTCTCTCTCGCTCTCTTTCCTCTCTCTCTGTCCCCCCCCCTCTCTTTCTCTCTTTCTTTGTCTCTGCAGGTCAAGGATGGCGGTGGCTGTGTGTGTAGCTGGTCTGCAGGCTGTCCTGTCTCTGCTGCTGCTTGGTGAGCCATCTTATTTACTAACCTGTCAGTCTGGGACAACATGAGGTACTGCTGGAAATCATAGGCACATTTAAAAAGATAAAAGCAGAACTTGGACCCCACCCCAAGATAATGCATAACCCATGTTTGAGTTACATCCCAGAATTAAGATCCTACGTCTGTAGCTTACAAGTTTCTGATCCATAGTAACACTATATGGAAAAACATTGTTGTCCTCCAACAAAAGACTATTGTGATAATCTGAGTGATGTGGCTAACTGAGAGTTAAGAGGCTGTGGATGTTTGCAGAAAGGCTCTGTGGAACTGTACTGGAACGCTTCCAAATCAAGTGATGGAAATATAGTCGACCGTCTGTTCAGTTACACTGCATCAAATGAACCTGTGCTGGAACAACAAAGACAGAATGACTCTGTGTAGGGAGTCTATCTGAGCCCGTGGTTAGTGCATGTGATGTTAGAGGGCCCACAAATTGTCAGAATGTGGGATCTCCATAGACAAACATTGTCAGTAGAATGACCTTACTGAAGAGCTCAGTGACTTTCAATGTGGCACCGTCATAGGATGCCACGTTTCCAACACGTCGGTTGGAAGAACCGTGGAAGAACTTGACGGGCCTGCACAGAGCACTGACCTCAACCCCTTCGAAACACCTTTGGGATGAATTGGAAAACCAACTGAGAGCAAGGCCTAATCGCCCAACATCAGTGCCTGATCTCACGAATGCTCTTGTGGCTGAACGGAAGCATGTCCCCGCAGTAATGTTCCAACATGTAGTGAAAAGCATTCCCTGAAGAGTGGAGGCTGTTATAGCAGCAAAGGGGGGACCAACTCCATATTAATGCCCATGATTTTGGAATGAGATGTTCGACGAGCTGGTGTCCACATACTCTTGGTCATATAGTGTATATACAGTACCAGTCAAAAGTTTGGACACACCTAATCATTCAAGTTTTAAAAAATGAACTATATTCTACATTTCAGAATGACAGTGAAGACATCAAAACTATGAAATAATGCATATGGAATCATGTAGTAACCAAAAAAGTGTTAAACAAATAAAAATATATTTTATATTTGAGATTCTTCAAAGTAGCCACCCTTTCTTTTACTTATTGACAGCTTTGCACACTCTTGGCATTCTCTAAACCAGCTTCACCTGGAATGCTTTTCCAACATATGCTAGCACTTGTTGGCTGCTTTTCCTTCACTCTGCGGTCTAACTCATCCCAAACCATCTCAATTGGGTTGAGGTCTGGTGATTATGGTGGCCAGGTCTTCTGACGCAGCACTCCATCACTCTCCTTCTTGGTCAAATAGCCCTTACGCAGCCTGGAGATGTATTGGGTCGTTGTACTGTTGAAAAACAAATGATAGTCCCACTAAGCACATTGCTGCAGAATGCTGCGGTAGCCATGATGGTTAAGTGTGCCTTGAAATCTAAATAAATCGCAGACCGTGTCACCACAAAAGCACCCCCACACCATCACACCTCCTCCTCCATGCTTTGCGGTGGGAACCACATATGCGGAGATCATATGTTCACCTACTCTGCATTTCACAAAGACACAGCGGTTGGAACCAAAAATCTCAAATTTGGATTTCCACCGGTCTAATGTCCATTGCTTGTGTTTCTTGGCCCAAGCAAGTCTCTTTTTCTTATTGGTGTCCTTTAGTCGTGGTTTCTTTGCAGCAATTCGACCATGAAGGCGGGATTCACTCAGTCTCCTCTGAACAATGTCGTGGAATATTCTAATCAAGTGAAAGAGACTTTGTCATTTCTTCAAACAATCATATTTATTCAATATTAATTTAATTATTGCAATAATGAGACGAGTCAACCCCAGAGTCTTGACTGTTGGCCCGAGGAGCCTCACCTGTACCCAAATGCAGAGTTCTTTATATAGCTAAATCAAATCAAATCAAATTTTATTTGTCACATACACATGGTTAGCAGATGTTAATGCGAGTGTAGCGAAATGCTTGTGCTTCTAGTTCCGACAATGTAGTAATAACCAACGAGTAATCTAGCTAACAATTCCAAAACTACTACCTTATACACACAAGAGTAAAGGGATAAAGAATATGTACATAAAGATATATGAATGAGTGATGGTAGAGAGCGGCATAGGCAAGATGCAGTAGATGGTATTGAGTGCAGTATATACATATGAGATGAGTATGTAAACAAAGTGGCATAGTTTAAAGTGGCTAGTGATACATGTATTACATAAGGATGCATTAGATGATATAGAGTACAGTATATACGTATGCATATGAGATAAATAATGTAGGGTATGTAAACATTATATTAAGTAGCATTGTTTAAAGTGGCTAGTGATATATTTTACATCAATCGCATCAATTCCCATTATTAAAGTGGCTGGAGTTGAGTCAGTGTGTTGGCAGCAGCCACTCAATGTTAGTGGTGGCTGTTTAACAGTCTGATGACCTTGAGATAGAATTGACAGCCCTGTTTTTCAGTCTCTCGGTCCCAGCTTTGATGCACCTGTACTGACCTCGCCTTCTGGACGATAGTACCCCAGGTCTGACACTAAGAATGCTTAGTCATGGTTGGTTCCACCCCTCCCATGCAGATTTGGGCGTCATAAGCCACTCTGGGTTCATCCTGTTGTTATCTGCACTGGGAGGTGTTGTCTTAACCCCACCCTGGCTTAGTTTCCCATATGCAAGGATGATTTTGAGACAATGAGGGATTGTTATAAACTGTTCCAGGCTCTCTCTATCTTGGTTACACCCACCACATCTTGTAATGCAGTCTATGTAATGCAGTCTTTAACTCATTTGTCAGCTCAAGCAATCTCTGGTGACCAATAGCCCAGATTAATTGCAGGGAACTAGAGTGGAGACCATAAAAAAACACTAGTAGGACATAAATGTCTTACTATTAGTTTAATATTAATTGTTAACCATTAATATCAAATAGATCAGGAAAATACGTAATTTTTCTATCACAACAGTTGATGTTGAGGTGTGTCTGCAACTCTGTGAAGCATTTATTTGGGCTGCGATTTCTGAGGCTGGTAACACTAATGAACGTATCCTCTGCAGCAGAGGTAAATCTGGGTCTTCCTCTCCTGTGGCGGTCCTCATGAGAGCCAGTTTCATCATAGCGCATGATGGTTTTTGCGACTGAACTTGAAGAAACTTTCAAACTTTCAAAATGTTTCGAATTGACTGACCTTCACGTCTTAAAGTAATGATGGACTGTTGTTTCTGTTTGCTTATTTGAGCTGTTCTTGCCATAATATGGACTTGGTACTTTACCAAATAGGGCTATCTTCTGTATACTACTTCTACCTTGTCACAACCCAACTGATTGGCTCAAACTCATTAAGAAGGAAAGAAATTCCACAAATTAATTTTTAACGAAGCACACCTGTTAATTGAAATGCATTCCAGGTGACTACCTCATGAAGCTGGTTGAGAAAATGTCAAGAGTGTGCAAAGCTGTTATCAAGCCAAAGGGTGGCTTGGCATAGAAAATATGTTTTGATATGTTACTACATGATTTGTTAGTACACACTTTTTTGGTTACTACATGATTCCATTTGTGTTATTTCCTAGTTTTGATGTCTTCCCTGTTATTCTACAATGTAGAAAAAAGAAAGAAAGACCCTTGAATGAATATGTGTGTCCAGACTTTTGACTGCTATTGTGTGTATGTATGGTAATGACTGGAGCAGAATAGCTGGAATGGTATCAAATACATCAAACACCTGGGTTGCATGTTGTTTGATGTCATTCCATTTGCTCTGTTCCAGCCATTACTATGACCGTCCTCCCCTCAGCAGCCTCCACTGACACACATACAGACTACACACACACACACACACACACACACACACACACACACACACACACACACACACACACACACACACACACACACACACACACACACACACACACACACACACACACACACACACACACACACACACACACACATACACACACACACCACATACACACCGCACACCGCACACCACTGGGTTTTGCTGTATGATGATTGTGTTTGTGTGTGCGTGTGTGTGTGTCTGCGTGTTTGTCTGCATGTGTTTACCTGTCTGTGTGCATCTATAAAATCTATCTTGTAGGCATTAAACTGACTTGAAACAGAGGGACCATCTCATTGGACTAGCCCATCATACCTGAAGACAGCTGTGCAGTAGCAGCACAGACATGACTGGATAATGTGCTTCTCTCTCAGATCACCGGCAGGGTTCCTGTATGTCAGTGCTACACTCCATGAAGCTTATCAACAGTGAGTAATAGGCAGGGACAAGAATGAGGCAAACGAGAGAACAGCCTTGAAGGACCCTTAGTAGGAATAGCAATTTATATTGATATACAGTGGGGAGAACAAGTATTTAATACACTGCCGATTTTTCAGGTTTTCCTCTTTACAAAGCATGTAGAGGTCTGTAATTTTTTTAATCATAGGTACACTTCAACTGTGAGAGACAGAATCTAAAACAAAAACCTAGAAAATCACATTGTATGATTTTTAAGTAATTCATTTGCATTTTATTGCATGACATAAGTATTTGATACATCAGAAAAGCAGAACTTAATATTTGGTACAGAAACCTTTGTTTGCAATTACAGAGATCATACATTTCCTGACGTTCTTGACCAGGTTTGCACACACTGCAGCAGGGATTTTGGCCCACTCCTCCATACAGACCTTCTCCAGATCCTTCAGGTTTCGGGGCTGTCGCTGGGCAATACAGACTTTCAGCTCCCTCCAAAGATTTTCTATTGGGTTCAGGTCTGGAGACTGGCTAGGCCACTCCAGGACCTTGAGATGCTTCTTATGGAGCCACTCCTTAGTTGCCCTGGCTGTGTGTTTCGGGTCGTTGTAATGCTGGAAGACCCAGCCACGACCCATCTTCAATGCTCTTACTGAGGGAAGAGGTTGTTGGCCAAGATCTCGCGATATATGGCCCCATCCATCCTCCCCTCAATACGGTGCAGTCGTCCTGTCCCCTTTGCAGAATAGCATCCCCAAAGAATGATGTTTCCACCTCCATGCTTCACGGTTAGGATGGTGTTCTTGGGTTGTACTCCTCCTTCTTCTGCCTCCAAACACGGCGAGTGGAGTTTAGACCAAAAAGCTCTATTTTTGTCTCATCAGATCACATGACCTTCTCCCATTCCTCCTCTGGATCATCCAGATGGTCATTGGCAAACTTCAGACAGGCCTGGACATGCGCTGGCTTGAGTAGAGGGACCTTGCGTGCGCTGCAGGATTTTAATCCATGACGGCGTAGTGTGTTACTAATGGTTTTCTTTGAGACTGTGGTCCCAGCTCTCTTCAGGTCATTGACCAGGTCCTGCCTGTTTGATTGAGTGTGTGGACAGGTGTCTTTTATACAGGTAACGAGTTCAAACAGGTGCAGTTAATACAGGTAATGAGTGGAGAACAGGAGGGCTTCTTAAAGAAAAACTAACAGGTCTGTGAGAGTACCATAATACCATAAACTTAAAAATCATACAATGTGATTTTCACTCTGTTAACAGACCTCTACATGCTTTGTAAGAGTCATCCATGTCATCTCCATCCTCAGACGTTTAAACCGCACTCTGTTTAAGAACTCATCCTCGTTTCCCTTTTAAGAACTCTCCCTCTTTTCTCCCTCTTTTCGTTTGTTTTTGCTGTCATTTCCATACTTCTTGTGGTTTTTTTCATTCACAGAGGTTACCTCAATCAAATGTATTTATAAAGGCCCTTCTACACTTCAGCAGATGTCACAAAGATCTTAAACAAAAACCCAGCCTAAAACCCTGAACAGCATGCAGTGCAGATGTAGAAGCACCGCGGCTAGGAAAAACTAAAATACATATCTCTGTCTTTGTCAGTCTGTTCTCTCCTTCTCTCTCTCTCCCCCTCACTCTCCTCTCTCTCCCCCCCACTCTCCTTATCTCTCTCTGCCCCCCCTCTCTCCTTCTCTCTCTCCCCTCACTCTCCTTCTCTCTCTGGCCCTACCCTCTCTATTCCCCTCACTCTCTTCTCTCTATTCCCCTCACTCTCCTTCACTCTCTCTGCCCCCCACTCTCCTTCTCTCCCTCCCCCTCACTCTCCTTCACTCTCTCTGCCCCCCACTCTCCTTCTCTCTCTCTCCCCCTCACTCTACTTCTCTCTCTCTGCCCCCCCACTCTCCTTCTCTCTCTCTCCCCCTCACTCTCCTTCTCTCTCTCTGCCCCCCTCTCTCCAGACCAAACAGTGTTTGTGATTATGTCTGGTTTGGGTTGAAGCGGCTTTCAGAACACAGACATGTGGATTCTCTCTAGGGGGGTTCCGCTTGTGAAAACATTCCAATCTAAATGGAGATGGGAGATATCTTCTGGGGATTCCACCCACCATCCCTCCCAACCATGCGGCTTAAACACATTATTCCAACACCGGGCAAGATAAACCTTTGTTTTTTCATACAGCGTTTTCCCCTTTAGGCCCACGTTTGTTTTAAATATGTAGAAAATTGATGTGTTTGAGAAAGAAGGTGAAATTGAAAGGGAACACAAAAGGACGTGCAAAAATCTGAAGAAAAATCCCAAAAGAAATTGGAGTTTAGTTGATCTTGAGACTTGACTGTTCTGGTCGATATGCTGCGTGTTTATCTTAGTGTTACAGATGAGCAGACTTAAGTCACAGCCCTACCGGATAACTAGCATGGTGTTTGTAGAGGTCTTGTGTTGAGACTGATGGCAAACACCCATGTTAAGGTATCACTTTTTAAAATGTTAAATTAAAATATTTTAGGTACACTAGTACTATGTTCTCCAAAACATGACTATGTAGAGTGAGTAAGGGGGGCCTTCAGAGAAATAATTTCAGAATAAAAAAATCCCCCTAAAATATAATTGTTTTTGTTAGAAGGTAGGAACTGTATTTCTACCAGATGGTGATGATTTAAGGGGGAAGTCAGAAAGATGAGTGAGGTGGAGGGGGGAGGGGTTGGTAGGTAGTCTTTACCGGTACTCATGTTTCCATGGTTACCCTGAGGCTGTATCTCATGGCAACTGGACTGAGTGAATTACTGATACCTATCTGCAGAGCGATGAACCCTGACGCTTTTCAACACTGTCCAAGACCCTTTTACATCCAATCAAAAAGAGAGGAAAGGACAGAGTGGGGGATAGAGATAGGTGACTGTAGGGGCAGATAGAGGAGAGGAAGATAGCAGGGGTATAGAAACAGAGAGATGGTGAGACAAAAAGAGGGAGTGGGCAAGAGAAAGAGAGAGAGAGAGTGACTGGAGAGCAGGTGTGAGTGCAGATATGAGTGTGATGAAATTAACATACTGAAATTTGAATTAATTATCTGTCTAGCCAGCCAATTGTCAAATGTGTGTGTGTGTGTGCGCGTGCATGTGTGTGCGTGCATGTATGTATGTATGTATGTATGTATGTATGTATGTATGTATGTATGTATGTATGTATGTATGTATGTATGTATGTATGTATGTATGTATGTATGTATGTATGTATGTATGTATGTATGTATGTATGTATGTATGTATGTATGTATGTATGTATGTATGTATGTATGTATGTATGTATGTATGTATGTATGTATGTATGTATGTATGTATGTATGTATGTATGTATGTATGTATGTATGTATGTATGTATGTATGTATGTATGTATGTATGTATGTATGTATGCGTGTGTCTGTGTGTGTTTGTGTGCGTGCGTGCGTACCGTGCATGTCTGCAAATCTGTGACTCTACACGGTGGTGTTGTCACCTCTGCTGGATTGGGACTGGAGTTTTTCTTGGTTTCTGGAACGTTCCCTGAGTGGTGTTATGCTGCTAATGAATCTCAGTCTGGTTAACTAACAGATGCCTCCCTGGAATCTCAGGTCCTCTCATTCGTCTTCTGCTCTCTCAATAGACCAGACTGACAGAACATGTCCTTGTCACACTAACCCTTCCTCCTCTACTGACAGAACGCTGAAGACCTTCCATAGAAATAGAATTACTAGGAAGGGAAAATACCATTGAAGAGAAATGTTCTGTGGTGGGTGGACAGGCAGCCATGTTAGATGTACCCGTAGGAGTGAAATCTATTTCTGGGAGACTTCCTCTCCTTCTTTCTCTTTTTCCTTTCTTCCTTCAACTCATGACCCTGTCATTCCTCCTGTATCTCCTTTCTATAGGTATGAGCGAGGCATCCTCCATAGTGAGCATGCGTAGAGTCACCCACCCTACCATACGAGAGCCTCTGGCTGGCATCGCCAACCTCCCCTGCGTCTTCACTCTCCAGCCCAGTGAGCTCAGCCCTTCCAGCCAGCCTCCCCACATCCAGTGGACCCGAACCTGGATACCGCAGGGTGGAGAGGGGGGTCCACTGGAGCAGATGGTTCTCTCAGCGAAGGGTAAGTCATGTAAATTGAATGAAACCCTTTTGCACTTTGTGGAGCTTAGGTCATTCACTAACTTCCTCCATGGGGTTCGGTGTTGAGCGGTTTTATTCACTTCCTTTAACCTTATACTCCAGTGGGCTAAATCAGGTTCACACAGAGCGTTTTTTGGTAGTCTTAAACAAATCTACTTTGAAGCAAGATTACACACCTCACACACATGGTTATGGGCTTAAAAATGAAAGAAGAGACCTGTACCATGTCAGATATAGTTGAAATGTATTACATTTTGAGTTTTCATCCTAATATTACACTTTATATACATCACAGAAGACTGACATGTTTTGGGGTAGAAAAAAAAGAATATTTATTAATTAGGAAATTATTACAAATGTTAATAACATTCCAGCCATAAGGCCACTAGGTAATTTGACTGTGGGAAAGGGCTTTAGTATGGATGGTCCTGCTTCTTTTAAATTAAAGCTAGGGATTCAATGATATTAGTTTCAATCAACATGGACTTAAACATGCCATATATGGCTATTTGTAATACGCTTAATTTGTTATGACAAAATGATGAGAGGGTTATTGTTTTGACACTTGAAAAGGTCTATACACTTTCATAGAAATTGTTTTATTTTTTATTATTTTCCAAAGGTGATATGGTGAAGGTGAATAAGGCTTTCGCTGGCCAGGTCAGGTTGCTTGGATATGCTGCTAACAACCTAAATGGTACCATGGAGATCTCAGGCCTCCGTAGCAACGACACAGGCACCTACCATTGTCAGATTGTGGTTGCAGATGACTACGAGCGAGACATAGTGCCCCTTGTGGTCACAGGTGAGTGGTTCAATGCTGGTGTGATTCAGAAGCTGAGATACCTTCTTTCCCCAATACAATACAACACGTCTGGATTGTTCCCAATAGGTATGCAACAAGTATTATATGTATTGTCTGGGAATTCTTTAGTTTATTTTGTAAATTACTACAACCTTGGAGTAGACTTTATCAATACTTCTGAAAATATTTATATTTATATATAAGCTAAAGTGTGTGGACTGTGGATTAAAAACCTATTTGTCCCTTTCAATGATCGTTAATAACATCTTAGACACCTCAGTGGGAAATTGTGACCTTTTACTTGATAACCTTTTACTAGATAAGGGCAGATTCTTGTGAGTATTAAACAAATGTACTTTGAAGAAAAGTATCAGTACCACTTGGTAATGGGCAAAACAATAAGCCACCTGTATCATGTCAGATATAGAGTTGAAATGTATTACATTTGGAGTTTGTATCCCAACATTACACTCTGCTTCTCTTTGTATTTTCATTATGGGTTCATATTAACAGGCTAATAGTCCGTAACACTGTAATTAAGTGCATGGATTGAATTCCAATGACAACTGGCCTGTGACTGCTCTTCCATGAAATGCAGCTAAAAACACACAGATGGTTTCAGATTGATCTGTCCTGAATAAACCTATTGGGTTGTCAAACAGTGTAGTTTTATAATCATCTGAAAGTAGGGCTGTATCATGAACATCAGATGTAGTATATGTTTATAAACACTACTGTTCCAAAGTTCAAAAGTCACTTAGAAATGTCCTTGTTTTTTAAAGAAAAGCACATTTTTTGTCCATTAAATTAACATCAAATTGATCAGAAATACAGTATAGACATTGTTAATGTTGTAAATTACTATTGTAGCTGGAAACGGCTGATGTTTTATGGAATATCTACATAGACTTAAAGAGGCCCATTATCAGCAACCATCACTCCTGTGTTCCAATGGCACGTTGTGTTAGCTAATCCAAGTTTATCATTTTAAAATGCTGATTGATCATTAGAAAACCATTTTGCAATTATGTTAACACAGCTGAAAACTGTTGTGCTGATTAAAGAACCAATACAACAGGTCTTCTTTAGACTAGTTGAGTATCTGGAGCGCCAGCATTTGTAGGTTCGATTACAGGCTCAAAATGGCCAGAAACAAAGCACTTTCTTCTGAAACTCATCAGTCTATTGTTGTTCTGAGAAATGAAGGCTTATCCATGCGAGAAACTGCCAAGAAACTGAAGATCTCGTACAACGCTGTGTACTACTCCCTTCACAGAACAGCACAAACTGGCTCTAACCAGAACAGAAAGAGAAGTGGGAGGCCCCGTTGCACAACTGAGCAAGAGGACAAGTACATTAGAGTATCTAGTTTGAGAAACAGACACCTTACAAGACCTCAACTGGCAGCTTCATAAAGTAATCCCCGCAAAACACCAGTCTCAACGTCAACAGTAAAGAGGCGACTCCGGGATGCTGGCCTTCTAGGCAGAGTTCCTCTGTCCAGTCTCAACGTCAACAGTGAAGAGGTGACTCCGGGATGCTGGCCTTCTAGGCAGAGTTCCTCTGTCCAGTGTCTGTGTTCTTTCATCTTTCATCCTAGTCTTTTCTTTCTGTGGGCCAGTTTGAGATACTCAGTGCCTCTTTGCTTGACATCGAGGGAAAATCAAAAGAAATCAGCCAAGGTGTCAGACAAAGAATTGTAGACCTCTACAGATCTGGTTCATCCTTAGGAGCCATTTCCAACCACCTGAAGGTACCACGTTCACCTATACAAACAATAATATGCTAATATAAACACCATGGGACCACACAGCCATCATACCGCTCAGGAAGGAGACGTGTTCTGTCTCCTAGAGGTGAACGTACTTTGGTGCGAAAAGTGCAAATCAATCCCAGAACAACAGCAAAGGACCTTGTAAAGATGCAGGAGGAAACGGGTACAAAAGTATCTATATCCACAGTAAAACAAGTCTTATATTGACATAACCTGAAAGGCCGCTCAGCAAGGAAGAAGCCACTGCTCCAAAACCGCCATAAAAAGACAGACTAGGACTTGCAACAGCACATGGGGACAAAGATCGTACTTTTTAGAGAAATGTCCTCTGGTCTGATGAAACAAAAATAGAACTGTTTGGCCGTAATGACCATTGTTATGTTTGGAGGAAAAAGGGGGAGGCTTGCAAGCTGAAGAACAACATCCCAACCGTGAAGCATGGAGGTAGCAGCATCATGTTGTGGGGGGCTTTGCTGCAGGAGGGACTGGTGCACTTCACAAAATAGATGGCATAATGAGAAAGTAAAATTATGTGGATATATTGAAGCAACATCTAAAGACATCAGTCAGGAAAGTAAAGCTTGGTGGCAAATGGGTCTTCCAAATGGACAATGATGCCACAAGCATACTTCCAAAGTTGTGGCAAAATGGCTTAAGTACAATAAAGTCAAGGTATTGCAGTGGCCATCACAAAGCCCTGACCTCAATCCTATAGAATATTTGTGGGCAGAACTGAAAAAGCGTTTGTGAGCAAGGAGGCCTACAAACCAGATACACTAGCTCTGTCAGGAGGAATGGGCCAAAATTCACCCAACTTGTGGGAAGCTTGTGGAAGGCTAACTGAAACATTTGACCCAAGTTAAACAATTTAAAGGCAATGCTACAAAATACTAATTGAGTGTATGTAAACTTCTGACCCACTGGGAATGTGATGAAAAAAAATAAAAGCTGAAATAAATAATTCTCTCTACTATTTCACATTCTTAAAATAAAGTGGTGATCCTAACTGACCTAAGACAGGGAATCTTTAGTAGGATTAATTGTCATGAATTGTGAAAAACTGAGTTTAAATTTATTTGGCTAATGTGTATGCAAACTTCCGACTGCCCCTGTATATACTGCATCTGATGTGCATGATTTAGCCCTACTTTTTAAATATATATAATAGTATGTACTATTTCATCATTGTCCTTACTGAAGTGTCCTGTTAAATGTTACTACTCATTGAGTATTATTTTTTCCCCTAGTGTTATTATTATTATTATTATTATTATTATTATTATTATTATTATTATTATTATGATATATCTGCGTCATCATTGATTTGATATGTGTCTATGTGTTTCCTTTGGCAATGTATGTGGTAACCCTTTCCATTATCTGATAAAGTCATTTAAATTTGAATTTGTAAATGCAGAGGAATGAACCCAAGCGAGAACACATCTCCTGCTTAGAAAATACTCCACATACTGTAACATCGTGGCTACATTCCAATGTTGATATTAGCATCTCATTTAGTGTCTTACACTGCCACATGGAGAGTAACATTTCATTGGGTGACCTTCATGAGTGAATTAACATCCTAATGATTTAATTGCTTATACAAGCTCCCATCTGTTTGGCTGAGACAAGGACACACTTGGCATCGCAACACAAACCTGTGTGTGGCTGTTTCATGCAGGAACCCTGCTAAAACAGCCCCTAGTGAATAGAGTACTTATTTATTTTTTGTGAATAGAGTCACTGTATGTGTGTGTCTGGGTGGTGTTGATCAAGAAAGAAAATAGAAGGGGGGTGAGAGATGAAGAGAAAGATAAAGAGAGTCAGAAAAAGAGAGAGAGCGAGAGAGCGAGAGCGAGAGAGCGAGAGAGCGAGAGAGAGAGAGAGCGAGAGAGCGAGAGAGCGCGAGAGCGAGAGAGAGAGAGAGAGAGAGTGAGAGAGAGAGCGAGAGAGCGAGAGAGCGCGAGAGAGAGAGTGAGAGAGAGAGCGAGAGAGCGAGAGAGCGAGAGAGAGAGAGCGAGAGAGCGAGAGAGCGCGAGAGAGAGAGAGAGAGAGAGAGAGTGAGAGAGAGAGCGAGAGAGAGAGAGAGAGCGAGAGAGTGAGAGAGCGAGAGAGCGAGAGAGAGAGCGAGAGAGAGAGAGCAAGAGAGCGAGAGAGAGCGCGAGAGAGAGAGAGAGAGAGAGAGAGAGAGAGAGAGAGAGAGCGCGAGAGAGAGAGAGAGAGAGAGAGAGAGCGAGAGAGCGAGAGAGTGAGAGAGCGAGAGAGCGAAAGAGAGAGCGAGAGAGAGAGAGCAAGAGAGCGAGAGAGCGCGCGAGAGAGAGAGAGAGAGAGAGAGAGAGAGAGAGAGAGAGAGAGAGCGAGAGAGAGAGAGAGAGAGAGAGAGAGAGAGAGAGAGCGAGATAAAACAATACATAAATAAGCTATGGAAAAAGAAGGAACAGCACGTCAGAAATAAGCTTAAATTAATTGAAGAATCCATAGAATGTAACTACTTCTGGGAAAATAGGAAAACTCTAAACAAACAACAACAAGAAGAGTTATCTATCCAAAATGGAAATGTATGAATAAAGCACTTCTCCAATCTTTTTGGCTCTATAACAAAGAACATACTGCAAAAACATATACATGATCAAATACGAATCTTAGAATCAACTATGAAAGACGAACAGGACCCACTTGATCCTCCAATTACATTGAATGAACTACAGGACAAAATACAAACCCTCCAACCCATAATTTTTTTTTTCCTAAATGAAATTATAAAATATACAGACCTCAAATTCCAATTAGCTATACTTAAACTCTTTAACATCATCCTCAGCTCTGGCATATTACCCAATATTTGGAACCAAGGACTGATCACCCTAATCGACAAAACTAGAGAGACATTTGACCCCAATAACTACCGTGAGATGTGTCAACAGCAACCTTCGAAAAATCTTCACATTTCCTAATTGAAAACAATGTACTGAGAAAATGTCAAATTGGCTTTTTACCAAATTACCGTACGACAGACCAATCATTCACCCTGCACACCCTAATTGACAAACAAACAAACAAACCAAAACAAAGGCAAAGTCTCATGCTTTTTTGATTTAAAAAATATCCCTTGTGTACAACGTAAAACACCCAATAATGCATGCAGAGCAGAATTAGGCTGACACACAAAATGAGGTGGAAACTGAGCTGCACTTCCTAACCTGACAAATGTATGACCATATTAGAGACACATATTCCCTTAGATTACCCAGATCCACAAAGAATTTGAAAACAAACCCGATTGTGATAAACTCCCATATCTACTGGGTGAAATACCACAGTGTGCCATCACAGCAGCAAGATGTGTGACCTGTTGCACAAGAAAAGTGCAACCAGTGAAGAACAAACACCATTGTAAATACATCCCATATTTATGTTTATTTATTTTCCCTTTTGTGCTTTATATATATATATATAAATTATGACATTTGTAATATCTTTATTGTTTTGGAACTTCTGAGAGTGTAATGTTGACTGTTCATTTTTATTGTTTATTTCACGTTTGTATATTATCTACTTCACTTGCTTTGGCAATGTTAACGTATGTTTCCCATGCCAATGAAGCCCCTTGAATTGAATTGAGAGGCAGAGAGAGAGAGTCAAAGAGAGAGAGAGGCAGGGGGAGAAGCAGAGAGCTAGAGAGAGGCAGAGAGAGAGAGGCAGAGAGAGAGAGGCAGGGAGAGAAGCAGAGAGCAAGAGAGAGGCAGAGAGAGAGAGGCAGAGAGAGAAGCAGAGAGCAAGAGAGAGGCAGAGAGAGAGAGGCAGAGAGAGAGAGGCAGGGAGAGAAGCAGAGAGCTAGAGAGAGGCAGAGAGAGAGTCAAAGAGAGAGAGAGGCAGGGAGAGAAGCAGAGAGCTAGAGAGAGGCAGAGAGAGAGAGGCAGAGAGAGAGAGTCAAAGAGAGAGAGAGGCAGGGAGAGAAGCAGAGATAGAGAGGCAGAGAGAGAGAGAGGCAGAGAGAGAGAGGCAGAGAGAGAAGCAGAGAGCTAGAGAGAGGCAGAGAGAGAGAGGCAGAGAGAGAGGCAGGGAGAGAAGCAGAGAGCTAGAGAGAGGCAGAGAGAGAGGCAGAGAGAGAGAGAGGCAGGGGGAGAAGCAGAGAGCTAGAGAGAGGCAGAGAGAGAGAGTCAAAGAGAGAGAGAGAGGCAGGGAGAGAAGCAGAGAGAGAGAGAGGCAGAGAGAGAGAGGCAGAGAGAGAGAGGCAGGGAGAGAAGCAGAGAGCTAGAGAGAGGCAGAGAGAGAGAGGCAGAGAGAGAGAGGAAGAGAGAGAGAGAGGCAGAGAGAGAGAGAGAGGCAGAGAGAGAGAGATGCAGAGAGAGAGAGAGGCAGAGAGAGAGAGGCAGAGAGAGAGAATGTGTCTGTCCGTCAACTCACCGTCTCTCTCCTCAGGTGTGGTATTCCATTACTGGTCTCCTAGCGACCGTTACGCCCTCTCATTTGATGACGCTAAATGGGCCTGTCAGGAGAACTCCGCCCTCATCGCCACGCCCAACCAGCTGTGGGCAGCATTCCATGACGGTTACTCCAACTGTGCTGCCGGATGGCTCTCTGACCAGACTGTCCGGTGAGGACACACACACACACACTCGCACACACACACACAGACAGACAGACAGACAGACAGACAGACAGACAGACAGACAGACAGACAGACAGACAGACAGACAGACAGACAGACAGACAGACAGACAGACAGAGCCCCAGTCACACCCAAACACTCACTTTTTGAAAAACTCAGACTACATTCTGTTTGGGGGACAACCATTGTTTGATAGTTTTAACATTGGAGTGCAGGCTAGTTTCCTCTGGCTCTGATCCTAATAATGCTATCTCCACAGCTATCCTATCCAGTCACCAGAGCTTGGTTGCTATGGACACCAGGAATACTCATCTGGTGTGAGGAATTATGGGAAAAGAGATGCTAATGAGCTGTTCGATGTCTACTGTTTCAGCAGGGAACTGGAGGGTAAGACACACACACACACACACACACACACACACACACACACACACACACACACACACACACACACACACACACACACACACACACACACACACACACACACACACACACACACACACACACACACACACACACACACACACACATCTCACTTCCACTCCTGATCGCAGGGCTGGACTACCAAATCTATGCCTCGGTGCACCTACCTCCAGTGGTCTCCCCTCTGTACAGATTGTTATACTTTTGGGGCGTTATGGGGTGGGGACAGGGGGTTTGCCATGAGATTGAGAAAAATAATAGCTGATTTACAGTTTTTTGCAATCACTTTAGCACTTATTTCAGAACCTTGTGGTCATTTTTCTAGACACAAAAACTCAAAATGGTCATCACTTGTAACACAGGCTGTCCAATGTTCAAAACATTGCATTGTGTATTCATATCTTTAAAAAAACCTTGCACTTGCAGAATCATTGTTTCAAATAACTAAGTTATCATGAAATACCACAGGAACATTAATTCAGATCACCCACACACAAAGATACCGATTGTTTCACTGTGTAGTTGTTCGTACAATCATTAAACAATGGAGTACAAAATATGTGATACATGTTTAATTATGGTACTACACATAAATACATCACTGTAAAAGGACTAGTAGAGCATACTACAGACACAGTGGAGTAATTTAACAAAATCTGACCATTTTTTAAGAAATACTCAAAAATGTATTTGAATAATATATAATATGTAATTATTTGAATCAAAGCAAAAACTATTAGCTACAAAAAAAAAAAAAATCGACAGTAAAATGTCAACTGCAGTGTTCCTCACCTGGCTTACTGTAAAAACCAGATGTCAACTGCAGTGTTCCTCACCTGGCTTACTGTAAAAACCAGATGTCAACTGCAGTGTTCCTCACCTGGCTTACTATAAAAACCAGATGTCAACTGCAGTGTTCCTCACCTGGCTTACTATAAAAACCAGATGTCAACTGCAGTGTTCCTCACCTGGCTTACTGTAAAAACCAGATGTCAACTGCAGTGTTCCTCACCTGGCTTACTATAAAAACCAGATGTCAACTGCAGTGTTCCTCACCTGGCTTACTATAAAAACCAGATGTCAACTGCAGTGTTCCTCACCTGGCTTACTATAAAAACCAGATGTCAACTGCAGTGTTCCTCACCTGGCTTACTGTAAAAACCAGATGTCAACTGCAGTGTTCCTCACCTGGCTTACTGTAAAAACCAGATGTCAACTGCAGTGTTCCTCACCTGGCTTACTATAAAAACCAGATGTCAACTGCAGTGTTCCTCACCTGGCTTACTGTAAAAACCAGATGTCAACTGCAGTGTTCCTCACCTGGCTTACTATAAAAACCAGATGTCAACTGCAGTGTTCCTCACCTGGCTTACTATAAAAACCAGATGTCAACTGCAGTGTTCCTCAGCTGGCTTACTGTAAAAACCAGATGTCAACTGCAGTGTTCCTCACCTGGCTTACTGTAAAAAGCAAAACAAATGATTGATTACTGTGCTTCTATATTTCCACCAACCCTGTCTTGTGGATTTGGCCACAGGTTCTCATCCACATCACAATGGATGTTTTCATTAGCTAAACATCTAGGGAAGACTCTTCGGGCATGGCGAATCCAGGCCTGACACTGGTCTGCTGTGCGTCATCCATATCCTGGAGAAGGGTGGCTTGTTCGTGAGGGCGCCTATCATATTCCTTCCATCTCCATGTGGATAAAAATGTCTCAATTGGGTTAAGGAAAGGAGAGTATGGGGGTAAGTACAGGGTGGTAAATTGTGGATGGGCCTGAAACCATGCTTGCACCATTTCAGCATGGAGGAACCTGACATTATTCCACACGTGACATAGGTCAACAATCAGCTCTACAGACCTGCTTTAGCTCATCAAAGAAGGTTACAAGGAGAGCTGCATTATATGATCCAATACGAGGTCTGCGTCCGACCACACCATCTTCCGATATTGCCGCACACCTGGCGATGTTTGCTCCCACGCTGTCCAGGGACTTGGATGGTTGCCCACGGGCCAATGAAATTCTGACCTCTCTTCCTTGTCTTGGACAGGTTGTAGCCTGCCTCATCCAAAAATAGGAATTTGTGACAGTTTTCTTCAGCATCCAGTTCCATCACCCTCTAAAAATACATTTTAGAAAGAGAATTACTGCTTACAATGATGTAGAATTTTTGGGGAATTTTTCACAACAGGCATCTTGAAACTGAACATACCTGAACATACTCAGTCCTCAGTTGCTTCACTCTGTCTGCATTTCTTTCTAAAGGCACACGGTATAGCTGTTTTAGAGACACATGGTGCCTTTTCAGCATGCGCGCGATAGTCAGCAAACCTATGGCTTCCACGTTGTTGAACATGTCGTCATTGTCCAAGATGTGCTGGTGAATTTCTGTAAGGCGAATATAATTTCTGGCCCGAACCAAATTGACCACAGTCCGCACTTGTTGGTCAGAATTTTGCCTCTGCCTCCCCTATTTGGCCTAGTCTCAATTCTGCAGGGAAAATTACAGTAAGAACACATTTAGTCACATCACCTACTCTGTGGTACACATTGGCATGCAGTATACAGTCATTTGACAATTGAGAGTAGTCTAATGTTTAGTTCATGCTGAAGATTTAACGGTTCTCATTGCGGAAAGTTTTGATGATTGAGGCCACGGTTGATCTTCTGAGGTTTGGTTGAATCATTGTAGCTGCCTCAGTCATTGTCATGCCATGATTTACAACATGGTCTACAACTATTGCTCGGATTTCATTGGACACTCTTTGCTGATGCTGCCGCTGTCTTGGTCCCTGGCCTTGTGCTCTACCACGTTCCCCCACACCTCTCAAACGAGGCCCACAACCACCTCTCAGAAGGGGTGCTAGTCCCCTGCCATTCCTTTGACCACAAAAGCAATTACAAGGGCCTGTATACATACACTTAATTAGGTGTTAAAGAAAATAGCCTGCTCCTTCGAACAGCGAATCATGTGGCTGCCTGCAACTCAATATGAAGAGTACATAGAGTAGAGAGCTTTATTTGTTGTTCTATCAAACATTAGAACGGGCAAGATGCCAAATCTAAGCAACTTTGATCGTGGTATGATTGTTGGTGCCACTAATGGTGGTTCCAGCATCTCAGAAACAGCTGCCCTCCTGGGATTTTTACGCACTACAGTCTCTAGAGTTTACAGAGAATGGTTCGATAAACAAAACACATTCAGTGAGCGGCATTTCTGTGGGAAAAAAACACCTTGTTAATGAGAGAGGTCAGAGGAGAATGTCCAGACTCATTCAAGCTAACAGAAAGGCCACAAACGCTCAAATAACAGTAATTTAAAACAGTGGTGTGCAGGCTGTTGTGGAGGCAAAAGGGGGTCCTACCCAGTACTAGATAGGTGTAATTAATAAAGTGGCCGGTGAGTGTACAGGCTGTTGTGGAGGCAAAAGGGGGTCCTACCCAGTACTAGATAGGTGTACCTAATAAAGTGGCCGGTGAGTGTACAGTAATGTCAAATCTGAAAACATGGTCTGGAAAAGTGTTACATGGGACCATAGAAACAGTGTCTGATAAAGAATGATGATGAAACATTACATCCATAGATTATGTAGTCCAATTGGTTGATGTTCCACAGTAATTGGTATCAATGGATCTCGTTACCCTGAAACTTCCATGATCGAAACATGGAATATTGTTCATCAGTTTCCAGTAATGCAACAGTTACTATCATTTTGAGCAGTTGTAGAAATTGATAGTTAGATCATTGTAATGAAATGAATAGACAGTCATCTCAGATGTGTGAATTACATTTTGAAAAGGTAATACTTTTATGATATTAAGTTGTGTCATTTGGTGATTTTAGTTCAATGAACAAATGATCTTAGCTCTATGTGTATTGTATCCAAGCAATTGGAAAAAATGTTGAGTTTTGTAAAATGTTGATTCATTTTGATCATCAGTTGTGAGTTTTGTGTCTAGAGTTTTGAAAAATGATATCAAGGTTCTGAAATTAGTGCCGAAGTGATTGTAAAAAACTGTAAAGTAGGACTCCAGTCTCCTTTTCACCTAATTTAACACCTGATTTACTTAACCAACATCTCAATAGGTGGTCCAGGTCAGTCATGACGTAGCACAAGTGAGGGGTGGCTTTTCCTCTTTTGTTCTCAATAGGCTGATGACATCACAACTTCCCATCAGAACAACTCCATCAGACCAACTCCATCAGACCAAATCCATCAGACCAACACCATCAGACCAACACTATCAGACCAACTCCATTAGACCAACTCCATCAGACCAACTCCATCAGACCAAATCCATCAGACCAAATCCATCAGACCAACTCCATTAGACCAACTCCATCAGACCAACTCCATCAGACCAAATCCATCAGACCAAATCCATCAGACCAACACTATCAGACCAACTCCATTAGACCAAATCCATCAGACCAAATCCATCAGACCAACACCATCAGACCAACTCCATTAGACCAACTCCATCAGACCAACTCCATCAGACCAAATCCATCAGACCAAATCCATCAGACCAACTCCATCAGACCAAATCCATCAGACCAAATCCATCAGACCAAATCCATCAGACCAACTCCATCAGACCAACACCATCAGACCAACTCCATCAGACCAAATCCATCAGACCAAATCCACCAGACCAAATCCATCAGACCAACACCATCAGACCAACACCATCAGACCAACTCCATCAGACAAACTCCATCAGACCAAATCCATCAGACCAACACCATCAGACCAACTCCATCAGACCAACTCCATTAGACCAACACCATCAGACCAACACCATCAGACCAACACCATCAGACCAAATCCATCAGACCAACTCCATTAGACCAAATCCATCAGACCAACTCCATCAGACCAACACCATCAGACCAACTCCATTAGACCAACACTATCAGACCAACTCCATCAGACCAAATCCATCAGACCAAATCCATCAGACCAACTCCATTAGACCAACTCCATTAGACCAAATCCATCAGACCAACTCCATCAGACCAACACCATCAGACCAACTCCATTAGACCAACACCATCAGACCAACTCCATCAGACCAACACCATCAGACCAAATCCATCAGACCAACTCCATCAGACCAACTCCATCAGACCAACTCCATCAGACCAACACCATCAGACCAAATCCATCAGACCAACACCATCAGACCAAATCCATCAGACCAACTCCATCAGACCAACACCATCAGACCAACACCATCAGACCAACTCCATCAGACCAACACCATCAGACCAAATCCATCAGAACAACTCCATCAGGCCAACACCATCAGACCAAATCCATCAGGCCAACACCATCAGACCAACACCATCAGACCAACACCGTCAGACCAACACCTTGAATGTCTTTCTCCTTGAAGTTTGCAGTTACTGTATGTCTAAAGAACACTATTTTGTTCAAAACATGTTTTTCTATCCTTAGCGTGTGTATTTTGCTGTATTTTTACTTGGGATATACACTTTTCAACAGTAACATTTCAGCAATCACTGTTGATTTTCCTGCAATTCTACACATTTTGCCATGGAGCAGACAGATATATGTGCAGGGGGGACTTCCAGGGGGTCTACAACTGACATGTTCATATGTTATCAGGGCACGTGGCCTCCATGCCAGTTCGATAATCTCTCTCTCCCTCTCTCTCTGTCGCTCTCTCTCACTATCTCTCTCTCTCTCTCTCTCTCTCTCTCTCTCTCTCTCTCTCTCTCTCTCTCTCTCTCTCTCTCTCTCTCTCTCTCTCTCTCTCTCTCTCTCTCTCTCTCTCTCTCTCTCTCTCTCTCTCTCTCTCTCTCTCTCTCTCTCTCTCTCTCTCTCTCTCTCTCTCTCTGTCCAGGTGAGGTATTTCATTCCTGGGTTCCTGGGCGTCTGTCTCTGTCCTCTGCCTCAGAACGCTGCGTCTCCCTGGGGGGACAATTAGCCACGGTGGGACAGCTCTACCTGGCCTGGAGGACAGGGCTGGACGTCTGTGCTCCAGGCTGGCTCTCTGACGGCAGTGTCCGCTACCCTATCACCCAGCCCAGGCAGGGCTGTGGAGGGGACCAGCCAGGGGTCCGGACCGTTGTACCCAACACCAATGGAACCAGAACCAGCAGCGGATCAGCCAATGCTACGGACGCCATACCACTCTATGACGCCTATTGCTACAGAGGTGAGAATGAAGTCCAGATCTGGATTCCAAGTGATCAAGGTGTAGCTATGATGACCGGACCATCTCTACTGAATCACCTTGTCAAATCAAATCAAATTGTATTTGTCACATGTGCAGAATACAACATGTGTAAACCTTACAGTGAAATTCTTACTTAAGAGCCCCTAAGCAACAATGCAGTTATACAAAAATATGGATAAGAATAAGAGATACAAGTAACAAGTAATTAAAGAGCAGCAGTAAAATTACAATAGTGAGACTATATGCAGGGGGGTACCTGTACAGAGTCAATGTGCGGGGGGCACCGGTTAGTTCAGGTAATGTGTACATGTAGGTAGAGTTCTTAAAGTGACTATGCATAGATGATAACAACAGAGAGTAGCAGCAGTGTAAAAGGGGGTATTTGATTAGGTGTTCGGCAGGTAGCCTAGTGGTTAGAGCGTTGGGCTTGTAACTGAAAGGTTGCTAGATTGAATCCCAGAGCGGACAAGGTAAAATCTGTCGTTCTGCCCCCGAACAAGGTAGTTAACCCACTGTTCCTAGGCTGTCATTGTAAATAAGAATTTGTTCTTAACTGGCTTCCCTAGTTACATAAAGGTAAAATTGTAAAAAATAATGGCTTGGGTGTAGAAGCTGTTTAGAAGCCTCTCAGTACCGCTTGCTGTGCGGTAGCAGAGAGAACATTCTATGACTGAGGGTGGCTGGAGTCTTTGACAATTTTTAGTGCCTTCCTCTGACATGGTATAGAGGTCCTGGATGGCAGGAAGCTTGGCCCCAGTGATGTACTGGGCCGTTCGCACTACCCTCTGTAGTGCCTTGAGGTCAGAGGCCGAGCAGTTGCCAAACCAGACAGTGATGCAACCATGCTCTCAATGTTGCAGCTGTAGAAACTTTTGAGGATCTGAGGACCAATGACAAATATTTTCAGTCTCCTGAGGGGGAATTGGTTTTGTCGTGCCCTCTTGACAACTGTCTTGGTGTACTAGGACCATGTTAGTTTGTTGGTGATGTGGACACCAAGGAACTTGAAGCTCTCAACCTGCTCGAATGCAGCCCCGTCGAGGAGAATGGGGCCGTGCTCGGTCCTCTTTTTCCTGTAGTCCACAATCATCTCCTTTGTCTTGATCACGTTGAGGGAGAGGTTTTTGTCCTTGCACCACACGACCTTCTCGCCATAGGCTGTCTCGTCGTTGTCAGTGATCGGGCCTACCACTGTTGTGTCATCGGCAAACTTAATGATGGTGTTGGAGTCGTGCCTGGCTGTACAGTCATGAGTGAAAAGGGAGCACAGGAGGGGACTGAGCACGCACCCCTGAGGGGCCCCTGTGTTGAGGATCAGCGTGGCAGATGTGTTGTTACCTACCCTTACCACCTGGGGGATGTCCGTCAGGAAGACTAGGATCCAGTTGCAGAGGGAGGTGTTTAGTCCCAGGGTCCTTAGCTTAGTGATGAGCTTTGAGGGCACTATGGTGTTGAACGCTGAGCTATATTCAATGAATAGCATTCTCACATAGGTGTTCCTTTTGTCCAGGTGGGAAAGGGCAGTGTGGAGTGCAATAGAGATTTCATCATCTGTGGATCTGATGGGGCGATATGCAAATTGGAGTGGGTCTAGGATTTCTGGGATAATGGTGTTGATGTGAGCCATGACCAGCCTTTCGAAGCACTTCATGGCTGCAGATGTGAATGTAGTCATTTAGGCAGGTTACCTTAGTGTTCTTGGGCACAGGCACTATAGTGGTCTGCTTGAAACATGTTGGTTTAAAAACTTGGGCAGGAAGAGGTTGAAAATATCAAAGAAGATACTTGACATTTGGTTAGTGCATGCTTGCAGTACACATCCTGGTAATCCTGCCCTGCGGCCTTGTGAATGTTGACCTGTTTAAAGGTCTTACTCACATCGGCTGCGGAGAGCGTGATCACACAGTCTTCCAGAACAGCTGGTGGTCTCATGCATGTTTCAGTGTTATTTGCCTCAAAGCGAGCATAGAAGTAGTTTAGCTCATGTCATTCAAATTGATTTCTTGTGAGGTAACCATACACTTTTGCCCACCATGACATGCGTTTTCATGGACGTAACGATAGCAACATGGGTTTTATTTTTGATGATGTTAAAGGCCCAGTGCAGTCAAAAAAAAGCTTTTCCTGTGTTTTATATGTATTTCCACACTTTTTGATTTTAATAAGACTATGAAATTGTGTAAATTATGACAATGCACTTTTAGTTTAACAGCTGTTTTAAAAGACCTGAAATTTCTGCCTGTTTTGGTTGGATGGTTAATTAGTTAATGAATTAGCTCATAGACATTTGACTACATTGTTATGAGCTAGCAACATAAGCATTTCACTGCACCGCTATACCACCTGCTAAACTGTGTACGTGACCAATACACCCTCTTTCTTCTGATTTGAAGAAAGAGAGTTCCAAACCTCTCTGCCAATAACAGCTAGTTTTCAGTTTTCCACTCCCCACTTAGACCACGCCTGGACAGTCCTAGAAAAATTCTTGCTGGAAAAATGTCCCTTTGCTAAGAAGCTATTTTTTGTTTCTTTTTGACCATTTTAATTGCAAACTAATCACAATAAGTTACTTCATTATATCTCAGAAATTATTTGATAGTTAGATAAAAAATGGCTGCATTGGGCCTAACCTGTCTCGTTTTTAGAAGGGTACTGCTGGATATACTTCTAGGAAGTGAAAGAGGGCTTTAGTGAGGGAAGGAGAAGAGAGATTATTCCTTATTAGACATGAATTCATTGCAAATACTGTCCGTACATTCTTGGTCATTGTTCATTCATAGGCTTTTAGCATCTCCTGTGCATGCATCATTTACAATTCCTTATGGTCTCATCGTATGTTTACTGGCATGTGATTTAACTTGGACATCTGCCCGCTTTCTCCTTGAGGTAAAGCATGAGGAATGTGTTTCTGTCATTTACAATGAAGCTGGACTGAATTAATCATTCAGAATGTAGTTGCACTAAATGAATCATTCAGAATGAAGCTGCACTGAATGAATCATTCAGATTGAAGCTGAACTAAATGAATCATTCAGAATGAAGCTGCACTAAATGAATCATTCAGAATGACGCTGCACTGAATTAATCATTCAGATTGAAGCTAAACTAAATTAATCATTCAGAATGAAGCTTCACTGAATGAATCATTCAGATTGAAGCTGAACTAAATGGATCATTCAGAATGAAGCTCCACTAAATGAATCATTCAGATTGAAGCTGAACTAAATGAATCATTCAGAATGAAGCTGCACTAAATGAATCATTCAGAATGACGCTGCACTGAATTAATCATTCAGATTGAAGCTAAACTAAATTATTCATTCAGAATAAAGCTGCACTGAATGAGTCATTCAGATTGAAACTACACTAAATGAATCATTCAGAATGAAGCTGCACTAAATGATTCATTCAGATTGAAACTGCACGAAATGAATAATTCAGAATGAAGCTGCACTGAATTAATCATTCAGAATGAAGCTGGACTGAATTAGTCAGTCATTGACTCTCATTGTGCCTCACAGGGAACGTGAAGAAGCCAGGACCCATCTCTAGGATCTACACGTCTTTGTGGAAGCCTTGGAGCCAGCTGACCGGCTCCAGCCACTCAGACAACCTGGGAACAGACAGTCCTGCCCTGGCTACTGAGACCACCAGCGGCACACCGACCACCGGTGGGTTTGGAAATGAATGGATAGATTCATGTTTTTTTTTTTTTACATTGTTGAATGGAAACAAGGTTTTTAAATGATTTTTTTCTATTCTATTCGGATTCTATCATTAATACTCCTCTCTCTCCCGTAGTCACAGAGAGCCGTAACCTTTCACCATCTGATGACCTCACACCCTCAAACTGGACCGGATTGGTTGATCTGGAGAAAGAGGCCCACTCTTGTAAGAAACATTATTTGCAACTTCAATTACACCCTATTACTGTAACCATATAGATCACTACTTTTGACCAAAGTTACTGGTTGCTTTGGTTGATTATTTTTACTGTAATTCAGCATGTTTGTCTTCTCAGCCACAGATCCCTGGTCCTCAGAGTCCTCTGAGGGGTATGTCACCCTGCAGTTGAGCCCAGGAGAGAGCTCTCTAGCCTGGGGAGACCTGGGAGACATGGACCCTGACTCTGGAGCTTTCCTCAGACCTCCAGCCACACCCAGCCCCAGCCCAAGTACTACCACTCAGGAAGAACTATCACCCTCGACCCCAGCTGACAGAAAGGTTGGTCAGTTTTACAACATTCGTTTATTACAAGTACTGAATCATCAAGTACTTTGGCATATTGGCACTTTTTTGGCCCTAGTATTGTTTACTGTACAGTACATTCATTGTATTGGGTGTATGGTGGCCTCTGTCTAAAGGTGATGGCCAAGATAGTGAAGTCCATGTGGAAGCCGTGGAACTACCTGGCAGAAGGTACCCCAGGAACAGGCAGTCCAGAGGGGGAGAGAAAGGGAAATGCAGCAGGGACTCTGACAGACAGTGTGGCTGTACCCACCGGCTCTCCTGCTCCAGGTTAGTGCTTTTTTCTTTATTTAGGTTGGGATACTGAGATTTACAGCTAGAGAGTAATGTATCATCATTTAGGTTTTTTCTCCAAAAGACCAGGGATCTGTGGCTGAGAAGACAAACATGCTAAATAATTTATCCAAAGCAACTTACAGTCATGTGTGCATACATTTGACATATCCCATAGCCACTGGGCCAGGGAATTGAACACACTATCCTGATATTGTAAGAGCCACACTCTACCAACTGAGCTACAGAGGACCACAGTGAATATAAGAGAGAAAGAGAGAGTGTGTTTGTGAGTGGGTGTGAACTTTTGTCTGGGTCAAAAACTGTCTGGGTGGTAATTCAATAAGGACTGGCCTTTTCAGTAGTCTAGACTTCATTAATACAGATATGTTCTCTGGCCCCTTTCAACCCACAGGCATAAATGTTTAACAGAGAAGGGAACCTTAGACATTGTTTTTCTGCATTTTCTCTGTCTCGCTCTCAAATCAAATTCAAATCAAATGTATTTATATAGCCCTTCGTACGTCAGCTGATATCTCAAAGTGCTGTACAGAAACCCAGCCTAAAACCCCAAACAGCAAGCAATGCAGGTGTAAAAGCACGGTGGCTAGGAAAAACTCCCTTGAAAGGCCAAAACCTAGGAAGAAACCTAGAGAGGAACCAGGCTATGAGGAGTGGCCAGTCCTCTTCTGGCTGTGCCGGGTGGAGACTATAACAGAACATGGCCAAGATGTTCAAATGTTAATAAATTACTAGCATGGTCAAATAATAATAATCACAGTAGTTGTCGAGGGTACAGCAACTCAGCACCTCAGGAGTAAATGTCAGTTGGCTTTTCATAGCCGATCATTAAGAGTATCTCTACCACTCCTGCTGTCTCTAGAGAGTTGAAAACAGCAGGTCTGGGACAGGTAGTACATCCAGTGAACAGGTCAGGATTCCATAGCCGCAGGCAGAACAGTTGAAACTGGAGCAGCAGCACGGCCAGGTGGACTGGAGACAGCAAGGAGTCATCATGCCAGGTAGTCCTGAGGTATGGTCCTAGGGCTGATGCCATTAAAACGTAATTTACCACCTTCACAAGTGCAGTCTCAGTGCTATGATGGGGTCTAAAACCAGACTGAAGCATTTTGTATACATTGTTTTGTCTTCAGGAAGGCAGTGAGATGCTACGCAACCACTTTTTCTAAAAAATTTGAGAGGAATGGAAGATTCGATATAGGCCGATAGTTTTTTATATTTTCTGGGTCAAGGTTTGGCTTTTTCAAGAGAGGCCTTATTACTGCTTCTTTTAGTGAGTTTGGTACACCTCTCTCTCTCTCTCTCTCTCTCTCTCTCTCTCTCTCTCTCTCTCTCTCTCTCTCTCTCTCTCTCTCTTCCTCTCTCTCTCTCTCAATTCAATTCAATTCAAGGGTCTTTATTGGCATTGTAAACGTGTTAACATTGCCAAAGCAAGTGAAATAGATAATAAACAATAAAATAAATTAACAGTAAACATTACACTCACAAACGTTCCAAAATATTAAAGACATTTGTCTACATACAGTGTTGTAATGATGTGCAAATAAATTACAAAAGGGAAAATAAATAAACGTATATATGGGTTGTATTTACAATGGTGTTTGTTCTTCACTGGTTGCCCTTTTCTTGTGGTAACAGATCACAAATCTTGCTGCTGTGATGGCACACTGTGGTATTTCACCCAATAGATATGGGAGTTTATCAAAATTGGATTTGTTTTCAAATTCTCTGTGGGTGTGTGTAATCTGAGGGAAATACAGTGCCTTGCAAAAGTATTCACCCCCCTTGGTGTTTTTGCTATTTCGGTGCATTACAACCTGTAATTTAAATCGATTTTTATTTGGATTTCATGTAACGGAATACACAAAATAGTCCAAATTGGTGAAGTGAAATGAAAAACATTACTTGCGTGCATACAGTGAGAGAAAAAAGTATTTGATCCCCTGCTGATTTTGTACGTTTGCCCACTGACAAAGAAATTATCAGTCTATAATTTTAATGGTAGGTTTATTTAAACAGTGAGAGACAGAATAACATGGAACCCAAACCGGCTGTGAATGTGCGCTATCGTGCCCTATCGTGCGCTATCGTGCATACATTTATTTTGCTCCCCCACACTAAACGCGATCACGACAGTCAGGTTAAAATATCAAAACAAACTCTGAACCAATAACATTAATTTGGGGACAGGTCAAAAAGCATTAAACATGTATGGTAATTTAGCTAGTTAGCTTACACTTGCTAGCTAACATTAATTTGTCCTATTTAGCTAGCTTGTTGTTGCTAGCTAATTTGTCCTGGGATATAAACATTGAGTTGTTATTTTACCTGAAATGCACAAGGACCTCTACTCCGACAATTAATCCACACATAAAACGGCCAACTGAATCGTTTCCAGTCATCTCTCCCCCTTCCAGGCTTTTTCATAATTTAATTTATATGGTGATCGCATCTAAACTTTCATTGTATTACCACGACTACCGGCAAAACAGTTCGTCTTTCAATCACCCACGTGGGTATAATCAATGAGGAGATGGCACGCGGGTACCTGCTTCTATAAACCAATGAGGAGATGGGAGAGGCAGGACTTGCAGCGCTATCTGTGCCAGAAGTAGGAATGAGTTCTATTTTAGCCCTTGGCATCGCAGACGCTCGTTGGCGCGCGCGAGCAGTTTGGGTGCAATAATTGAATAACATGGATTTCTAAATTTATTTTGCGACGGTTGCACATGCGACATGTCCGGTATGGTCAGCATGTAACAACAAAAGAATCCAGAAAAACGTATGTCAAAAATGTTATAAATTGATTTGCATTTTAATGAGGAAAATAAGTATTTGACCCCGTCTCAATCAAAAATATTTCTGGCTCCCAGGTATCTTTTATACAGGTAACGAGCTGAGATTAGGAGCACACTCTTAAAGGGAGTGCTCCTAATCTCAGTTTGTTACCTGTATAAAAGACACCTGTCCACAGAAGCAACAAATCAATCAGATTCCAAACTCTCCACTATTTATTTATTTTTTATTTCACCTTTATTTAACCAGGTAGGCAAGTTGAGAACAAGTTCGCATTTACAATTGCGACCTGGCCCAAGACCAAAGAGCTCTCCAAGGATGTCAGGGACAAGATTGTAGACCTACACAAGGCTGGAATGGGCTACAAGACCATCGAAAGCAGCTTGGTGAGAAGGTGACAACAGTTGGTGTGATTATTCGCAAATGGAAGAAACACAAAAGAACTGTCAATCTCCCTCGGCCTGGGTCTCCATGCAAGATCTCACCTCGTGGAGTTGCAATGATCATGAGAACGGTGAGGAATGAGCCCAGAACTACACGGGAGGATATTGACAATGATCTCAAGGCAGCTGGGACCATAGTCACCAAGAATACAATTGGTAACACACTACGCCGTGAAGGACTGAAATCCTGCAGTGCCCGCAAGGTCCCCCTGCTCAAGAAAGCACATATACATGCCTGTCTGAAGTTTGCCAATGAACACCTGCATTGCTTGCTGTTTGGGGTTCTAGGCTGGGTTTCCGTACAGCACTTTGAGATATCAGCTGATGTACGAAGGGCAAAATAAATACATTTGATTTGATTTGAACATCTGAATGATTCAGAGGACAACTGGGGGAAAGTGTTGTGGACAGATGAGACCAAAATGGAGCTCTTTGGCATCAACTCAACTCGCCGTGTTTGGAGGAATGCTGCCTACGACCCTAAGAACACCATCCCCACTGTCAAACATGGAGGCGGAAACATTATGCTTTAGGGGTGTTTTTCTGCTAAGGGGACGGGGCCATGTATCGTCAAATCTTGGGTGAGAACCTCCTTCCCTCAGCCAGGGCATTGAAAATGGGTCATGGATGGGTATTCCAGCATGACAATGAGCCCCGAAATAAGATCTGGTACAACCAATTACATTCAGAAGTCACATAATTAGCTAAATAAAGTCCATCTGTGTGCAATCTAAGTGTCACATGATCTGTCACATGATCTCAGTATATATACACTTGTTCTGAAAGACCCCACTTGTTCTGCAACACCACTAAGCAAGGGGCACCACCAAGCAAGCGGCACCACCAAGCAAGCGGCACTATGAAGACCAAGGAGCTCTCCAAACAGGTCAGGGACAAAGTTGTGGAGAAGTACAGATCAGGGATGGGTTATAAAAAATATCAGAAACTTTGAACATCCCACAGAGCACCATTAAAACCATTATTAAAAAATGGAAAGAATATGCACCACAACAAACCTGCCAAGAGAGGGCCGCCCACCAAAACTCACAGACCAGGCAAGGAGGGCATTAATCAGAGAGGCAACAAAGGGACCAAAGATAACCCTGAATGAGCTGCAAAGCTCCACAGCAGAGAAAGGAGTATCTGTCCATAGGACCACATTAAGCTGTACACTCCACAGAGCTGGGCTTTACCGAGGAGTGGCCAGAAAAAAATCAATTTCTTAAAGAAAAAATAAGCAAACACGTTTGGTGTTTGCCGAAAGGCAATTGGAATTCTCCCCAAACATATGGAAGAAGGTATTCTGGTCAGATGAGACTAAAATTGAGCTTTTTGGCCATCTCTCACCACCCCGAGAACAACATCCCCACAGTGAAGCATGGTGTCACGAACGTCGTCAGGGAAATGACGGGACCAAGGTGCAGCGTGGTGAGCGTACATCTCTTTTTGTTTGATAATGTCGCCAACAAAAACGAATGTGATGCTTACTAGGGATATACAGGCCACTAACAAAGTCAACTACCCACAACTAAGGTGGCAGAACAGGCTGCCTAAGTATGATTCCCAATCAGAAACAACGATAGATAGCTTTCCCTGATTGAGAAACATACCCGGCCAAAACATAGAAACAGAAAACATAGAAATAAAGAAACTAGAATGCTCACCCTAGTCAGGGCTTGACACATGGTGGTGGCAGCATCATGCTGTGGGGATATTTTCCATCGACAGGGACTGGGAAACTGGTCAGAATTGAAAATAAATAAGCAAACACTTTTGGTGTACGCCAGAAGGCATGTGGGAGACTCCCCAAACATATGGAAGAAGCTACTCTGACTTATATTGAGCTTTTTGGCCATCAAGGAAAACGCTATGTCTGGCACAAACCCAACACGTCACATCACCCTGAGAACACCATCCCCGCAGTGAAGCATGGTGGTGGCAGCATCATGCTGTGGGAATGTTTGTCATCGGCAAGGACTGGGAAACTGGTCAGATTTGAAGGAATGATGGATGGCGCTAAATACAGGGAAATTCTTACAGAGATTTGAGACTGGGACGGAGGTTCACCTTCCAGCAGGACAATGACCCTAAGCATACTGCTAAAGCAACAGTCGAGTGGTTTAAGGGGAAACATTTAAATGTCTTGGAATTACCTAGTCAAAGCCCTTAACTCAATCCAATTGAAAATCTGTGATGCAGATTGCTGTACACCAGCGGAACCCATCCAACTTGAAGGATCTGGAGCAGTTTTGCCTTGAAGAATGGGCAAAAATCCAAGAGACTTGCAGCTGTAATTGCTGCAAAGGAAGGTGCCTCTGCAAAGTATTGACTTGGGGGGCGTGAATAGTTATGCACGCTCAAGTTTTCTGTTCTTTTTGTCTTATTTCTTGTTTGTTTCACATTTTAAAAAATATTATGCATCTTCAAAGTGGCATGTTGTGTAAATAAAATGATACAACCCCCCCCCCCAAAAAACAATTTAAATTCCAGGTTGTAAAGGCAACAAATTAGGAAAAATGCCAAGGGGGGCGAATACTTTCACAAGCCACTGTAGGTGTCTATGGTCATATATTTGGCAGGAGGTTAGGAAGTGCAGCTCAGTTTCCACCTCATTTTGTGGGCAGTGTGCACAGAGCCTGTCTTCTCTTGAGAGCCAGGTCTGCCTACGGTGACCTTTCTCAATAGCATGCTATGCTCACTGAGTCTCTACAAAGTCGAAGCAAAATTCTGCACGCAGAGTCTCATTTTGGTGTTTGTCTAATGTTGTGAAATGGTTGGTGAGCGGACCCCAGACCTTACAACCAGAAAGAGCAATGGGTTCTATATCTAATCAAATAATTGTTTTGCCAGATCCTAATTGGTATGTTACATTTTGTGTTCCTTTTGATGCCATAGAATTCCCTTCTTGCCTTGTCTCTCAGGTTTATAGAGCAACTGTGTCTAGATGGAATTTGAATTTGTGGTCCTGGCAACTGGACCATTTTTGGAACACCATTATTTTTTGTCTTACTGAGATTTACTGTCAATACCCAAGTCTGGCAGAGTCTGTGCTGAATATCTAGGTGCTGCTGTGGGCCCTCCTTGTTTGGGGACAGAAGCACCAGATCATCAGCAAATAGTAGACATTTGACTTCAGATTCTAGTAGGGTGAGGCCGGGTGTTGCAGACTGTTTTAGTGCCCTTGCCAATTCGTTGATATATATGTTGAAGAGGGTGGGGCTAAAGCTGCATCCCTGTCTCACCTCATGGCCGTGTGGATAGAAAGGTGTGTGTTTTTTGCTAATTTTAACCACACACTTGTTGTTTGTGTATTTTGTAATGTTGTATGTTTTTCCCCCAACACAACTTTCCATCCATTTTTATAGCAGACCCTCATGCCAAATTGAGTCAAAAGCTTTTTTGAAATCAACAAAGCATGAGAAGACTGCCTTTGTTTTGGTTTGTTTGTTTGTCAATTAGGGTGTGCAGGGTGAATACGTGGTCTGTCTTACGGTAATTTGGTAAAAAGCCCATTTGATATTTGCTCAGTTACATTGTTTTTGCTGAGGAAATGTATGAGTCTGCTGTTAATGATAATGCAGAGGATTTACCCAAGGTTTATGTTGACTTATATCTCAAAGTAGTTATTGGGGTCAAATTTGTCCCCAATTTTGTGGATTGGGTTGATCAGTCCTTGGTTCCAAATATTGGGGAAGATGCCAGAGTGAGTTAAATGGATTGGATTCTATGGATTCTTCCATTACATTGAGCTGATTTCTGATGTGCTGTTCCTTCTTTTTCCGTAGTGTATTACTGTAATGGTTTCGTGATTCACCATACTGAAGGTGTAGGCTCAGGTTTTCTGGGTCTCCATGTTTTTGGTTGGACAGGTTTTTCAATTTCTGTCTTAGGTTTTTGCATTCTTCATCAAAACATTTGTCATTGTTGTTCATTTTCTTAGGTTGTCTGCTTGACATTTTTTTATTTGATAGGGACACTGATATACTGTTTAGATTTTCATCTGCCAAGTTTACACCGTCACTATTACAGTAAAACCTTTTGTCCAGGAAGTTGTCTAAAAGGGATTGAATTTGTTGTTGCCTCATTGTTTTATGGTAGGTTTCTCCACTGCTTTCCTTCCATCTATAGTATTTGTTGATATTATTCAGTTCCTTTGGCATTGATGCCTCATGATTGAGGATTGCTCTGTTCAAGTAGACTGGGATTTTGCTGTGATCTGTTAAGGATGTCAGTGGGCTGACTGTGAACTCTCTGAGAGACTCTGGGTTGAGGTCAGTGATAAGTAGTCTACAGTACTACTGCCAAGAGATGAGTTATAGGTGTACCTACTGTAGGAGTCCCCTCTAAATCTACCATTGTCTATATACATGCCCAGCATGTGACAGAGCTGCAGGAGTTGTTTGTTTTGGTGTCATAGTTGTGTCTTGAGGGGTATATGGAGGAGGGATTGGTGTCACCTCAAGGTAGGTGTTTGTCCCCCCGTGTGCTGAGGATGTCAGGCTCTTGTCCAGTTGTAGCATTAGGTCGCCACAGACTAGTACATGTCCCTGGGCCTGGAAATGGTTGATTTCCCCCTCCAGGATGGAGAAGCTGTCTTCATTAAAGTATGGGGATTCTAGTGGAGGGATATAGGAGGACATTTTTCTCTGTTCAAATGTTCCTTTGGTGGATGCGACTACCAGCTGTAACCTAGAGGGCAACCAGTGGATCCATCCATCTCCAGGCAGCAGGGTAGTCTAGTGGTTAGAGTGTTGGACTAATAACCAAAAGGTTGCAAGTTCAAATCCCCGAGGTGATAAGGTGCAAATCTGTTGTTCTGCCCCTGAACAGGCAGTTAACCCACTGTTCCTAGGCCATCATTGAAAATAAACATTTGTTCTTAACTGACTTGCCTAGTAAAATAAAGGTTAAAAAAATACCATGTTTCTTGTAGGATGACAATGTGTGTATTTCTAATTTCTTTGGTGAAGTCCAGGTTCCTGCTTTTTAGGCCAAACGCAGATGACCTCAGGCCTTGGATATTCCAGGATGAGATAGTGAAGGCTTTGGGTTCCATAAAGTGTCCAAAGTTGTTAGTCGTGTGGTTTTGCCTCAGACCATTAAGTGTGAGCAGAGCCTGCTGAGCATCTGGTACATGCCATTGACTTGGGCTATTGCAAGAATGGGGGGTTCAAATCAAATCAAATCAAATTTGATTTGTTACATACACATGGTTAGCAGATGTTAATGTGAGTGTAGCGAAATGCTTGTGCTTCTAGTTCCGACAATGCAGTAATAACCACGAGTAATCTAACCAAACAATTCCAAAACTACTACCTTATACACACAAGTGTAAAGGGATAAAGACTATGTACATAAAGATATATGAATGAGCGATGGTACAGAACAGTAGATGGTATCGAGTACAGTATACACATATGAGATGACTAATGTAGGGTATGAAACATAAAAGTGACATAGTTTAAAGTGGCTAGTGATACATGTATTACATAAAGATGGCAAGATGCAGTAGATGATATAGAGTACAGTATATACATATACATATGAGATGAATAATGTAGGGTTTGTAAACATTATATAAAGTGGCATTGTTTAAAGTGGCTAGTGATACATTTTTTTACATTACAATTTCCATTATTAAAGTGGCTGGAGTTGAGTCAGTATGTTGGCAGCAGCCACTCAATGTTAGCGGTTGCTGTTTAACAGTCTGATGGCCTTGAGATAGAAGCTGTTTTTCAGTGTTGGGCCTGTTTGCCTGCTCACGGCCTGGGCGTATGTGTGTATTTCATGTTGCGGCACTCTTTGCAGGAGTGTGGGGCATGGGGTGGGCGGGAGGGGCATAGGTCTGATCTGAGGGGGGTTATATGGGGTGTGGGCATCTCTGTCCCTTTTCTCACTCCCTTCTCCTTCTTTCCATATCCCACTGCCTCCTCTAACCTCTTCCCTCTCTTCCGTCTTCAGGTTTATCCTCATGGGGTGGTGGGTGGTGGGATGGCTCAGGACTGGGGGACCTAGATGATTCACCACCCACTGGTGAGCCGTCGTCCTCCCCTGGTGTGCCGTCGTCCTCCCCTGGTGAGCCGTCATCCTCCACTGGTGAGCCATCGTCCTACGCTGATGAGCCGTTGTCCTCCGCTGGTGAGCCGTTGTCCTCCACTGGTGAGCCATCGTCCTCCCCTGGTGAGCCGTCGTCCTCCCCTGGTGTGCCTTCGTCCTCCCCTGGTGTGCCGTCGTCCTCCCCTGGTGTGCCGTCGTCCTCCCCTGGTGAGCCGTCGTCCTCCCCTGGTGTGCCGTCGTCCTCCCCTGGTGAGCCGTCGTCCTCCCCTGGTGTGCCCTCGTCCTCCCCTGGTGAGCCGTCGTCCTCCCCTGGTGAGCCGTCGTCCTCCCCTGGTGAGCCGTCGTCCTCCCCTGGTGTGCCGTCGTCCTCCCCTGGTGAGCCATCAGCCTCCCCAGCCCTGCTCACCTCTACCCCGGCCACAGAGAACCAGTCCTCTGCCTCCACCTCCACCACTGGAGGGTGGGAGGCTATCCCAGACACATGGGTCCAAGTGACCCCATCAACGGGTGTGACCTCACCCCAGCCAGGTTATAGGACAAAGGAAGAGGTTACCACTAGTACCACTAGAGCAGATAGCATAGCCACCGCTGGGAGCGGGAGAGCGATGGTGAAAGAAGAGGAAGGGAGTGCCCTGGGGGCATCCGACGAGGCCAGAGGGGAGATCCAGTTTACCGGTATCCCCGTTGGAACAACCAAACCCAAACTCAGGGTCCCTCCATCCAACAACAGAACCACGAGGAAGAACCAGTCACGAGCCAGTGTCAGCACAACCCAACCCGCAGTCAGCAGCTCCACAGCTGGGTCAGACAGCAGAGACTCTTCCCCTCCATTCAGACCAGGTGCTGGAGCTCCAGCCCCTCCACCCTCAGCCTCAGTCAGCCAGGGCAGCTCCATGGTGGCATCTCCGTCCATATCCTGGGTCCCCACGGAGAGAGCTGAAGAGTGGGGTGGCGAGGGGCTGGAGAGAGAGCCCCTGGAGGTGCCCTCCGAACCACCAGTGGAGGAGGAGACAGCCTTGTCTCACTCACTCGGCTCTGGGTTGCCTAGCAACATGGACGAGGAAGGTGGCAGAGGTGCCGGATTCAACCAAAGCAACGGAACTCTGGACTCCGCTGGTAAGTCCTGTCTGTCTGTCAGTTAATAAATAAATCAAACAAATTTAATTACATTTTTAATCCAAATATTTGCACACAAAGCTGAACAAAACACTAGC
>NC_068443.1:11825847-11840847 GCF_023373465.1 Oncorhynchus keta | reverse complement strand
GTTGGTGTGATGGTCTGGTGGTCTGACGGTCTGATGGTGTGATGGTGTGTTGGTCTGATGGTGTGATGGTCTGTTGGTCTGATGGTGTGATGGTCTGTTGGTGTGTTGGTGTGATGGTCTGTTGGTCTGATGGTGTGTTGCTCTGTTGCTCTGATGGTGTGTTGGTGTGATGGTCTGTTGCTCTGTTGGTGTGATGGTGTGTTGGTCTGATGGTGTGATGGTCTGTTGGTCTGTTGGTCTGATGGTCTGTTGGTCTGATGGTGTGTTGCTCTGTTGCTCTGATGGTGTGTTGGTGTGATGGTCTGTTGCTCTGTTGGTGTGATGGTGTGTTGGTCTGATAGTGTGTTGGTGTGATAGTGTGTTGGTGTGATGGTCTGTTGGTCTGATGTGTGTTGCTCTGATGGTGTGATGGTGTGTTGGTGTGTTGGTCTGATGGTGTGTTGGTCTGTTGTTCTGTTGGTGTGTTGGTCTGTTGCTATGATGGTGTGTTGGTCTGATAGTGTGTTGGTGTGTTGGTCTGATGGTGTGTTGGTCTGTTGCTATGATGGTGTGTTGGTCTGTTGTTATGTTGGTCTTTTGGTGTGTTGGTGTGATGGTGTGTTGGTGTGTTGGTGTGTTGGTGTGATGGTGTGTTGCTCTGTTGGTCTGGTGGTGTGTTGGTGTGATGGTCTGTTCCTCTGTTGGTCTGATGGTGTGTTGCTCTGTTGGTGTGATGGTCTGATGGTGTGTTGGTGTGTTGGTGTGATGGTGTGTTGGTGTGTTGGTCTGTTGGTGTGTTGGTGTGTTGGTCTGATGGTGTGTTGCTCTGTTGGTGTGATGGTCTGATGGTGTGTTGGTGTGATGCTCTGTTGCTCTGTTGCTGTGATGGTGTGTTGGTCTGATGGTCTGATGGTCTGATGGTGTGATGTGATGGTCAAATGTTGTGTTGGTCTGATGGTCAAATGGTGTGATGGTGTGTTGGTCTGTTGCTCTGTTGGTCTGTTGGTCTGATGGTGTGATGGGCTGTTGTTCTGATGGTGTGATGGTCTGTTACTCTGTTGCTCTGATGGTGTGATGGTCTGATGGTGTGTTGGTCTGATAGTGTGATGGTCTGATGGTCTGCTGCTCTGTTGGTGTGTTGGTGTGATGGTATGTTGGTCTGATGGTGTGTTGGTGTGATGGTGTGATGGTATTTTGGTCTGTTGGTGTGTTGGTGTGATGGTATGTTGGTCTGATGGTGTGATGGTGTGATGGCTGTTGGTGTGATGGTCTGGTGGTCTGACGGTCTGATGGTGTGTTGGTCTGATGGTGTGATGGTGTGATGGTGTGATGGTCTGTTGGTGTGTTGGTGTGATGGTCTGTTGGTCTGATGGTCTGTTGGTCTGATGGTGTGTTGCTCTGTTGCCCTGATGGTGTAGTTGGTGTGATGGTCTGTTGCTCTGTTGGTGTGATGGTGTGTTGGTCTGATGGTGTGATGGTCTGTTGCTCTGTTGGTGTGATGGTGTGTTGGTCTGATGGTGTGATGGTCTGTTGCTCTGTTGCTCTGATGGTGTGATGGTCTGATGGTGTGATGGTCTGATAGTGTGTTGGTGTGATGGTCTGTTGGTCTGATGGTGTGTTGCTCTGATGGTGTGATGGTCTGTTGGTCTGATAGTGTGTTGGTGTGATGGTCTGTTGTTCTGATGGTCTGATGGTGTGATGGTGTGATGGTCTGTTGCTCTGATGGTGTGTTGGTCTGTTGTTCTGTTGGTCTGTTGGTGTGATGGTGTGTTGGTGTGTTGGTCTGATGGTGTGTTGCTCTGTTGGTCTGATGGTGTGATGGTGTGTTGGTGTGATGCTCTGTTGCTCTGTTGCTGTGATGGTGTGTTGGTCTGATGGTCTGTTGGTATGATGGTTTGATGGTGTGATGGTGTGATGGTCTGATGGTGTGATGGTCAAATGGTGTGATGGTGTGATGGTCTGATGGTGTAATGGTCTGTTGGTGTGATGGTCTGATGGTGTGATGATGTGATGGTCAAATGTTGTGTTGGTCTGATGGTCAAATGGTGTGATGGTGTGTTGGTCTGATGGTGTGATGGTCCGTTGGTCTGATGGAGTGATGGTGTGTTGGTCTGATGGTGTGTTGCTCTGTTGTTCTGATGGTGTGTTGGTCTGATGGTGTGATGGTGTGTTGGTGTGATGGTGTGATGGTGTGATGGTGTGTTGGTCTGATGATCTTATGGTGTGATGGTGTGATGGTCTGTTGGTCTGATGGTCTGTTGGTCTGATGGTGTGATGGTCTGTTGCTCTGTTGGTGTGATGGTGTGTTGGTCTGATGGTGTGATGGTCTGTTGCTCTGTTGCTCTGATGGTGTGATGGTCTGATGGTGTGATGGTCTGATAGTGTGTTGGTGTGATGGTCTGTTGTTCTGATGGTGTGATGGTGTGATGGTCTGTTGCTCTGTTGGTCTATTGGTGTGTTGGTGTGATGGTCTGTTCCTCTGTTGGTCTGATGGTGTGTTGGTGTGATGGTCTGTTCCTCTGTTGGTCTGATGGTGTGATGGTCTGTTGGTGTGATGGTCTGATGGTGTGTTGGTGTGATGGTCTGTTCCTCTGTTGGTCTGATGGTGTGTTGGTGTGATGGTCTGTTCCTCTGTTGGTCTGATGGTGTGTTGCTCTGTTGGTGTGATGGTCTGATGGTGTGTTGGTGTGATGCTCTGTTGCTGTGATGGTGTGTTGGTCTGATGGTCTGTTGGTGTGATGGTCTGATGGTGTGATGATGTGATGGTCAAATGTTGTGTTGGTCTGATGGTCAAATGGTGTGATGGTGTGTTGGTCTGATGGTGTGATGGTCCGTTGGTCTGATGGAGTGTTGGTCTGATGGTGTGATGGTCTGTTGGTGTGATGGGTCTGATGGTCTGATGGTCTTATGGTGTGATGGTCTGATGGTGTGTTGGTGTGATGGTCTGTTGGTCTGTTGCTCTGTTGGTCTGATGGTGTGTTGCTCTGTTGGTCTGTTGGTTTGTTGGTGTGATGCTCTGTTGGTCTGATTGTGTGATGGTCTGATGGTGTGTTGGTGTGATGGTGTGATGGTCTATTGGTGTGTTGGTCTGATGGTGTGTTGGTGTGATGGTGTGATGGTATATTGGTCTGTTGGTCTGATGGTGTGATTGTGTATTGGTCTGTTGATGTGATGGTGTGATGGTGTGTTGGTGTGTTGGTCTGTTGATGTGATGGTGTGTTGGTGTGTTGGTCTGTCGATGTGATGTTGTGATGGTGTGTTGGTGTGTTGGTCTGTTGATGTGATGGTGTGATGGTGTGTTGGTGTATTGGTCTGTTGATGTGATGGTGTGATGGTGTGATGGTGTGTTGGTCTGTTGATGTGATGGTGTGATGGTGTGTTGGTGTGTTGGTCTGTCGATGTGATGATGTGATGGTGTGATGGTGTGTTGGTGTGTTGATGTGATGGTGTGATGGTGTGATGGTGTGTTGGTGTGTTGGTCTGTTGATGTGATGGTGTGATGGTGTGTTGGTGTGTTGGTCTGTTGATGTGATGGTGTGATGGTGTGATTGTGTATTGGTCTGTTGGTGTGATGGTGTGTTGGTGTGTTGGTCTGTCGATGTGATGATGTGATGGTGTGATGGTGTGTTGGTGTGTTGGTCTGTTGATGTGATGGTGTGATGGTGTGTTGGTCTGTTGATGTGATGATGTGATGGTGTGTTGGTGTGTTGGTCTGTTGATGTGATGGTGTGATGGTGTGTTGGTCTGTTGATGTGATGATGTGATGGTGTGTTGGTGTGTTGGTCTGTTGATGTGATGGTGTGTTGGTGTGTTGGTCTGTTGATGTGTGATGTGATGGTGTGTTGTGTGTTGGTCTGTGTTGGTCTATTGGTGTGTTGGTCTGATGGTGTGTTGGTGTGATGGTGTGTGTATATTGGTCTGTTGGTCTGATGTGTGATTGTGTATTGGTCTGTTGATGTGATGATGTGATGGTGTGATGCTCTGTTGGTCTGTGTGATGGTGATGGTGTGTTGGTGTGATGGTGTGATGTCTATTGGTGTGTTGGTCTGTTGGTGTGATGGTGTGATGGTATATTGGTCTGTTGGTCTGATGGTTGGTGTGTTGGTCTGTTGATGTGATGATGTGATGGTGTGATGGTGTGTTGGTCTGTTGATGTGATGATGTGATGGTGTGTTGTGTGTTGTGATGGTGTGTTGTGTGATGGTCTATTGGTGTGTTGGTCTGATGGTGTGTTGGTGTGATGGTCTGATGGTGATTGGTGTTGGTCTGATGGTGTGATTGTGTATTGGTCTGTTGATGTGATGATGTGATGGTGTGATGCTCTGTTGGTCTGTTGTGTGATGGTCTGATGGTGTGTTGGTGTGATGGTGTGATGGTCTATTGGTGTGTTGGTCTGATGGTGTGTTGGTGTGATGGTGTGATGGTATATTGTCTGTTGGTCTGTGGTGATGTGTATTGGTCTGTTGATGATGTGATGGTGTGTTGGTGTGTTGGTCTGTTGTGTGATGGTGTGATGGTGTGTTGGTGTGTTGATGTGATGGTGTGTTGGTGTGTTGGTCTGTCGATGTGATGATGTGATGGTGTGATGGTGTGTTGGTCTGTTGATGTGATGGTGTGATGGTGTGATGGTGTGTTGGTCTGTTGATGTGATGATGTGTTGGTGTGTTGGTCTGTTGATGATGTGATGGTGTGATGGTGTGTTGGTCTGTCGATGTGATGATGTGTTGGTGTGTTGGTCTGTTGATGTGATGGTGTGATGGTGTGTTGGTCTGTTGATGTGTTGTGTTGTGTTGGTCTGTTGATGTGTGATGGTGTGATGGTGTGATGGTCTGTGATGTGATGATGTGTTGGTGTGTTGGTCTGTTGATGTGATGGTGTGATGGTGTGTTGGTCTGTTGATGTGATGGTGTGTTGGTGTGTTGGTGTTGATGTGATGATGGTGTGTTGGTGTGTTGGTCTGTTGATGTGATGATGTGATGGTGTGATGTGATGGTGTGATGGTGTGTTGGTCTGTCGATGTGATGATGTGATGATGTGATGGTGTGATGATGTGATGATGTGATGGTGTGATGATGTGATGATGTGATGGTGTGTTGGTGTGTTGGTCTGTTGATGTGATGATGTGATGGTGTGTTGGTGTGTTGGTCTGTTGATGTGATGATGGTGTGTTGGTGTGTTGGTCTGTTGATGTGATGATGTGATGGTGTGTTGGTGTGTTGGTCTGTTGATGTGATGGTGTGTTGGTGTGTTGGTCTGTTGATGTGATGATGTGATGGTGTGTTGGTGTGTTGGTCTGTTGATGTGATGATGGTGTGTTGGTGTGTTGGTCTGTCGATGGTGTGATGGTGTGTTGGTCTGTCGATGTGATGATGTGATGGTGTGTTGGTCTGTCGATGTGATGATGTGATGGTGTGATGGTGTGTTGGTCTGTTGATGTGATGGTGTGATGGTGTGTTGGTCTGTCGATGTGATGATGTGATGGTGTGATGGTGTGTTGGTCTGTTGATGTGTGATGGTCTGTTGGTGTGTTGGTCTGTTGATGTGTGATGTGATGGTGTGTTGGTCTGTTGGTCTGTTGATGTGATGATGTGATGGTGTGTTGGTGTGTTGGTCTGTTGATGTGATGATGTGATGATGTGATGGTGTGTTGGTCTGTGATGATGATGTGTGGTGTGTTGGTGTGTTGGTCTGTTGATGTGATGATGTGATGATGTGATGGTGTGATGGTGTGTTGTTGTGTTGGTCTGTTGATGTGATGATGTGATGGTGTGTTGGTGTGTTGGTCTGTTGGTCTGTTGATGTGATGATGTGATGGTGTGATGGTGTGTTGTTGTGTTGGTCTGTTGATGTGATGATGTGATGGTGTGTTGGTGTGTTGGTCTGTCGATGTGATGATGTGTTGGTGTGTTGGTGTGTTGGTCTGTCGATGTGTTGGTGTGTTGATGTGTTGGTCTGTTGATGTGATGATGTGTTGGTGTGTTGTGTGTTGGTCTGTCGATGTGATGATGTGATGGTGTGTTGGTGTGTTGGTCTGTTGATGTGATGGTGTGATGGTGTGTTGGTGTGTTGGTCTGTTGATGTGATGATGTGATGGTGCATAGGTCCAGGTACAGGGTGAAGGGAGGCTGTCAGCTCATTTACTGGCCTATTGATTTCTCTGCTCCACTCTCTTTCAAGAACAACCAGCCACAGCATGTTTATCTATCAAACACACACACACACACACACACACACACACACACACACACACACACACACACACACACACACACACACACACACACACACACACACACACACACACACACACACACACACACACACACACACACACACACACACACACACACACACACACACACACACACAGAAGAAAGCAATGACTTTGTTAATAGGCCACAAATACAGTATAATATCAGAGATTCTAATTTAGCCAATGATTATGTCATACTGTGGTGGTGTGTTTTGTTCTACTCCTGTTACATGATGATTATTGTGAGGATGTCAGACAGTCAGAGATGTCTGCAGTGTGGAAGACAGAATGAGAATGATAATCATAGCCTGGGAATGGATTTTTATCCTTGTGAATGCTGGGTAAACTCTCTCTCACACACACACACACACACACACACATACGCACACACACACACACACACGATTGTGCTGTGTCTCCATCTTCAACCGTTCCTTCCGATATATCAGGATTATGTCATAATTAATATCAGCAGTTTAATAAGTGCTGAGAGAAACGAGGTATTTAACCTCAGACATAATGAGGTAAGATGAAAATGGATTGCCCTCTATATCCACTGCAGATCCAGCCTGGGATCCTTGTCCAACTGGTAACCATGACAACAGAGACCAGCAGGAAGGTGATGGCTGGTTGAAGTTTGGTTCTGGGGATAGTTGTCCTTTAAAAGAAACATGAAAATTGTGTCCCAGTGTGTTTGGTTGCCTGTCCTTAGTGTCCTGGTCCCAGTGTGGTTGGTTGCCTGTCCTTTAGTTTCCTGGTCCCAGTGTGGTTGGTTGCCTGTCCTTGGTGTCCTGGTCCCAGTGTGGTTGGTTGCCTGTCCTTAGTGTCCTGGTCCCAGTGTGGTTGGTTGCCTGTCCTTAGTGTCCTGGTCCCAGTGTGGTTGGTTGCCTGTCCTTAGTGTCCTGATCCCAGTGTGGTTGGTTGCCTGTCCTTAGTGTCCTGGTCCCAGTGTGGTTGGTTGCCTGTCCTTAGTGTCCTGGTCCCAGTGTGGTTGGTTGCCTGTCCTTAGTGTTCTGATCCCAGTGTGGTTGGTTGCCTGTCCTTAGTGTCCTGATCCCAGTGTGGTTGGTTGCCTGTCCTTAGTGTCCTGGTCCCAGTGTGGTTGGTTGCCTGTCCTCCTGGTCCCAGTGTGGTTGGTTGTGTCCTGGTCCCAGTGTGGTTGGTTGCCTGTCCTTAGTGTCCTGGTCCCAGTGTGGTTGGTTGCCTGTCCTTAGTGTCCTGATCCCAGTGTGGTTGGTTGCCTGTCCTTAGTGTCCTGGTCCCAGTGTGGTTGGTTGCCTGTCCTTAGTGTCCTGGTCCCAGTGTGGTTGGTTGCCTGTTGCCTGTCCCAGTGTGGTTGGTTGCCTGTCCTGTGTCCTGATCCCAGTGTGGTTGGTTGCCTGTCCTTAGTGTCCTGGTCCCAGTGTGGTTGGTTGCCTGTCCTTAGTGTCCTGGTCCCAGTGTGGTTGGTTCCCAGTGTGGTTGGTTGCCTGTCCTTAGTGTGTCCCTGGTCCCAGTGTGGTTGGTTGCCTGTCCTTAGTGTCCTGGTCCCAGTGTGGTTGGTTGCCTGTCCTTCCCAGTGTGGTTGGTTGTGTCCTGGTCCCAGTGTGGTTGGTTGCCTGTCCTTAGTGTCCTGGTCCCATCCCAGTGTGGTTGGTGCCTGCCTGTCCTTCCCAGTGTGGTTGGTTGCCTGTGTCCTGATCCCAGTGTGGTTGGTTGCCTGTCCTTAGTGTCCTGGTCCCAGTGTGGTTGGTTGCCTGTCCTTAGTGTCCTGGTCCCAGTGTGGTTGGTTGCCTGTCCTTAGTGTCCTGTCCCAGTGTGGTTGGTTGCCTGTCCTTAGTGTCCTGTCCCAGTGTGGTTGGTTGCCTGTCCTTAGTGTCCTGGTCCCAGTGTGGTTGGTTGCCTGTCCTTAGTGTCCTGGTCCCAGTGTGGTTGGTTGCCTGTCCTTCCCAGTGTGGTTGGTTGCCTGTCCTTAGTGTCCTGATCCCAGTGTGGTTGGTTGCCTGTCCTTAGTGTCCTGGTCCCAGTGTGGTTGGTTGCCTGTCCTTAGTGTCCTGTCCCAGTGTGGTTGGTTGCCTGTCCTTAGTGTCCTGGTCCCAGTGTGGTTGGTTGCCTGTCCTTAGTGTCCTGTCCCAGTGTGGTTGGTTGCCTGTCCTTAGTGTCCTGATCCCAGTGTGGTTGGTTGCCTGTCCTTAGTGTCCTGATCCCAGTGTGGTTGGTTGCCTGTCCTTAGTGTCCTGGTCCCAGTGTGGTTGGTTGCCTGTCCTTAGTGTCCTGGTCCCAGTGTGGTTGGTTGCCTGTCCTTAGTGTCCTGGTCCCAGTGTGGTTGGTTGCCTGTCCTTAGTGTCCTGGTCCCAGTGTGGTTGGTTGCCTGTCCTTAGTGTCCTGTCCCAGTGTGGTTGGTTGCCTGTCCTTAGTGTCCTGGTCCCAGTGTGGTTGGTTGCCTGTCCTTAGTGTCCTGGTCCCAGTGTGGTTGGTTCCCAGTGTGGTCCCAGTGTGGTTGGTTGCCTGTCCTTAGTGTCCTGATCCCAGTGTGGTTGGTTGGTAGTGCCTGTCCCAGTGTGGTTGGTTGTGTCCTGGTCCCAGTGTGGTTGGTTGCCTGTGGTTGTCCTGTCCCAGTGTGGTTGGTTGCCTGTCCTTAGTGTCCTGGTCCCAGTGTGGTTGGTTGCCTGTCCTTAGTGTCCTGATCCCAGTGTGGTTGGTTGCCTGTCCTTAGTGTCCTGTCCAGTGTGGTTGGTTGCCTGTCCTTAGTGTCCTGATCCCAGTGTGGTTGGTTGCCTGTCCAGTGTCCTGGTCCCAGTGTGGTTGGTTGCCTGTCCTTAGTGTCCTGTCCCAGTGTGGTTGGTTGCCTGTCCTTAGTGTCCTGGTCCCAGTGTGGTTGGTTGCCTGTCCTTAGTGTCCTGTCCTTAGTCCTGGTCCCAGTGTGGTTGGTTGCCTGTCCTTAGTGTCCTGGTCCCAGTGTGGTTGGTTGCCTGTCCTTAGTGTCCTGGTCCCAGTGTGGTTGGTTGCCTGTCCTTAGTGTCCTGATCCCAGTGTGGTTGTCCTGTCCTTAGTGTCCTGGTCCCAGTGTGGTTGGTTGCCTGTCCTTAGTGTCCTGATCCCTGGTTGCCTGTCCTTAGTGTCCTGGTCCCAGTGTGGTTGGTGCCTGCCTGTCCTGGTCCCAGTGTGGTTGGTTGCCTGTCCTTATCCCAGTGTGGTTGGTTGCCTGTCCTTAGTGTCCTGGTCCCAGTGTGGTTGGTTGCCTGTGTGTCCTGGTCCCAGTGTGGTTGGTTGCCTGTCCTTAGTGTCCTGGTCCCAGTGTGGTTGGTTGCCTGTCCTTAGTGTCCTGATCCCAGTGTGGTTGGTTGCCTGTCCTTAGTGTCCTGGTCCCAGTGTGGTTGGTTGCCTGTCCTTAGTGTCCTGATCCCAGTGTGGTTGGTTGCCTGTCCTTAGTGTCCTGGTCCCAGTGTGGTTGGTTGCCTGTCCTTAGTGTCCTGGTCCCAGTGTGGTTGGTTGCCTGTCCTTAGTGTCCTGGTCCCAGTGTGGTTGGTGCCTGCCTGTCCCAGTGTGGTTGGTTGCCTGTCCTTAGTGTCCTGTCCCAGTGTGGTTGGTTGCCTGTCCTTAGTGTCCTGGTCCCAGTGTGGTTGGTTGCCTGTCCTTAGTGTCCTGGTCCCAGTGTGGTTGGTTGTGTGTGTCCTGATCCCAGTGTGGTTGGTTGCCTGTCCTTAGTGTCCTGGTCCCAGTGTGGTTGGTTGGTTGTGTCCTGATCCCAGTGTGGTTGGTTGCCTGTCCTTAGTGTGTCCTGGTCCCAGTGTCCTGTCCCAGTGTGGTTGGTTGCCTGTCCTTAGTGTCCTGGTCCCAGTGTGGTTGGTTGCCTGTCCTTAGTGTCCTGGTCCCAGTGTGGTTGTTGCCTGTACTTAGTGTCCTGGTCCCAGTGTGGTTGGTTGCCTGTCCTTTAGTGTCCTGGTCCCAGTGTGGTTGGTTGCCTGTCCTTAGTGTCCTGGTCCCAGTGTGGTTGTTGCCTCCTTAGTTTCCTGATCCAGTGTGGTTGGTTGCCTGTCCTTAGTGTCCTGGTCCCAGTGTGGTTGGTTGCCTGTCCTTAGTGTCCTGGTCCCAGTGTGGTTGGTTGCCTGTCCTTAGTGTCCTGGTCCCAGTGTGGTTGGTTGCCTGTCCTTAGTGTCCTGGTCCCAGTGTGGTTGGTTGCCTGTCCTTAGTGTCCTGGTCCCAGTGTGGTTGGTTGCCTGTCCTGTCCTGGTCCCAGTGTGGTTGGTTGCCTGTCCTTAGTGTCCTGGTCCCAGTGTGGTGTTGGTTGGTTGCCTGTCCTGTCCTTAGTGTCCTGGTCCCAGTTGGTTGTCCTTGGTTGGTTGCCTGTCCTTAGTGTCCTGTGGTCCCAGTGTGGTTGGTTGCCCAGTGTCCTGTCCCAGTGTGGTTGGTTGCCTGTCCTTAGTGTCCTGTCCCTGGTGCCTGTCCAGTGTCCTGGGTGGTTGGTTGCCTGTCCAGTGTCCTGGTCCCAGTGTGGTTGGTTGCCTGTCCTTAGTGTCCTGGTCCCAGTGTGGTTGGTTGGTCCTTAGTGTCCTGGTCCCAGTGTGGTTGGTTGCCTGTCCTTAGTGTCCTGGTCCCAGTGTGGTTGGTTGCCTGTCCTTTAGTGTCCTGTCCCAGTGTGGTTGGTTGCCTGTCCTTAGTGTCCTGGTCCCAGTGTGGTTGGTTGCCTGTTGGTCTGTCCTTAGTGTCCTGGTCCCAGTGTGGTTGGTTGCCTGTCCTTAGTGTCCTGGTCCCAGTGTGGTTGTTGCCTGTCCTGGTCCCAGTGTCCTGGTCCCAGTGTGGTTGGTGCCTGTCCTTTAGTGTCCTTGCCTGTTGTCCCAGTGTGGTTGGTTGCCTGTCCTTAGTGTCCTGGTCCCAGTGTGGTTGGTTGCCTGTCCTGGTCCCAGTGTGGTTGCCTGTCCTTAGTGTCCTGTCCTTTAGTGTCCTGGTCCCAGTGTGGTTGGTTGCCTGTCCTTAGTGTCCTGGTCCCAGTGTGGTTGTTGGTTGGTCCTGTCCCTGGTTGCCTGTCCTTAGTGTCCTGGTCCCAGTGTGGTTGGTTGCCTGTCCTTAGTGTCCTGAGTCCCAGTGTCCTGGTGTGGTTGGTTGCCTGTCCTTAGTGTCCTGGTCCCAGTGTGGTTGGTTGCCTGTCCCAGTGTGGTTGGTTGCCTGTCCTTAGTGTGTCCCTGGTCCCAGTGTGGTTGGTTGCCTGGTCCCAGTGTGGTTGGTTGCCTGTCCTTAGTGTCCTGGTCCCAGTGTGGTTGGTTGCCTGTCCTTAGTGTCCTGGTCCCTGGTGCCTGTCCTTAGTGTCCTGGTCCCAGTGTGGTTGGTTGCCTGTCCTTAGTGTCCTGTCCCAGTGTGGTTGGTTGCCTGTCCTTAGTGTCCTGGTCCCAGTGTGGTTGGTTGCCTGTCCTTAGTGTCCTGGTCCCAGTGTGGTTGGTTGCCTGTCCTTAGTGTCCTGATCCCAGTGTGGTTGGTTGCCTGTAGTGTCCTGGTCCCAGTGTGGTTGTCCTTAGTGTCCTGTCCCAGTGTGGTTGGTTGCCTGTTAGTGTCCTGGTCCCAGTGTGGTTGGTTGCCTGTCCTTAGTGTCCTGGTCCCAGTGTGGTTGGTTGCCTGTCCTTAGTGTCCTGGTCCCAGTGTGGTTGGTTGCCTGTCCTTAGTGTCCTGGTCCCAGTGTGGTTGGTTGCCTGTCCTTAGTGTCCTGATCCCAGTGTGGTTGGTTGCCTGTCCTTAGTGTCCTGGTCCCAGTGTGGTTGGTTGCCTGTCCTTAGTGTCCTGGTCCCAGTGTGGTTGGTTGCCTGTCCTTAGTGTGTCCTGGTTCCCAGTGTGGTTGGTTGCCTGTCCTTAGTGTCCTGGTCCCAGTGTGGTTGGTTGCCTGTCCTTTAGTGTCCTGGTCCCAGTGTGGTTGGTTGCCTGTCCTTAGTGTCCTGGTCCCAGTGTGGTTGGTTGCCTGTCTTAGTGTCCTGGTCCCAGTGGTGGTTGGTTGCCTGTCCCTTAGTGTCCTGGTCCCAGTGTGGTTGGTTGCCTGTCCTTAGTGTCCTGGTCCCAGTGTGTTGGTTGCCTGTCCTTAGTGTCCTGTCCCAGTGTGGTTGGTTGCCTGTCCTTAGTGTCCTGGTCCCAGTGTGGTTGGTTGCCTGTCCTTAGTGTCCTGGTCCCAGTGTGGTTGGTTGCCTGTCCTTAGTGTCCTGGTCCCAGTGTGTTTTGGTTGCCTGTCCTTAGTGTCCTGGTCCCAGTGTGGTTGGTTGCCTGTCCTTAGTGTCCTGGTCCCAGTGTGGTTGGTTGTGTCCTGGTTGCCTGTTAGTGTCCTGGTCCCAGTGTGGTTGGTTGCCTGTTTAGTGTCCTGGTCCCAGTGTGGTTGGTTGCCTGTCCTTAGTGTCCTGTCCCAGTGTGGTTGGTTGCCTGTCCAGTGTCCTGGTCCCAGTATGGTTGGTTGCCTGTCCTTAGTGTCCTGTCCAGTGGGGTTGGTTCCCAGTGTCCTGTGTGGTTGGTTGCCTGTCCTTTAGTGTCCTGGTCCCAGTGTGGTTGGTTGCCTGTCCTTAGTGTCCTGGTCCCAGTGTGGTTGGTTGCCTGTCCAGTGTCCTGGTCCCAGTGTGGTTGGTTGCCTGTCCTTTAGTGTCCTGATCCCAGTGTGGTTGGTTGCCAGTCCTTAGTGTCCTGGTCCCAGTGTGGTTGGTTGCCTGTCCAGTGTGGTTGGTTAGTGTCCTGGTCCCAGTGTGGTTGGTTGCCTGTCCTTTAGTGTCCTGGTCCCAGTGTGGTTGGTTGCCTGTCCTTAGTGTCCTGGTCCCAGTGTGGTTGGTTGCCTGTCCTTAGTGTCCTGGTCCCAGTGTGGTTGGTTGCCTGTCCTTAGTGTCCTGGTCCCAGTGTGGTTGGTTGCCTGTCCTTTAGTGTCCTGGTCCCAGTGTGGTTGGTTGCCTGTCCTTAGTGTCCTGGTCCCAGTGTGGTTGGTTGCCTGTTAGTGTCCTGGTCCCAGTGTGGTTGTCCTGTCCTTAGTGTCCTGGTCCCCAGTTGGTTGCCTGTTAGTGTCCTGGTCCCAGTGTGGTTGGTTGCCTGTCCTTAGTGTCCTGATCCCAGTGTGGTTGGTTCTGTCCTTAGTGTGTCCCAGTGTGGTTGGTTGCCTGTCCTTAGTGTCCTGGTCCCAGTGTGGTTGGTTGCCTGTCCTTAGTGTCCTGGTCCCAGTGTGGTTGGTTGCCTGTCCTTAGTGTCCTGGTCCCAGTGTGGTTGGTTGCCTGTCCTTAGTGTCCTGGTCCCAGTGTGGTTGGTTGCCTGTCCTTTAGTGTCCTGGTCCCAGTGTGGTTGGTTGCCTGTCCTTAGTGTCCTGGTCCCAGTGTGGTTGGTTGCCTGTCCTTAGTGTCCTGGTCCCAGTGTGGTTGGTTGCCTGTCCTTAGTGTCCTGGTCCCAGTGTGGTTGGTTGCCTAGTAGTGTCCTGGTCCCAGTGTGGTTGGTTGCCTGTCCTTAGTGTCCTGGTCCCAGTGTGGTTGGTCTTTAGTGTCCTGATCCCCCTGTCCTTAGTGTCCTGATCCCAGTGTAGTTGGTTGCCTGTCCTTAGTGTCCTGATCCCAGTGTGGTTGGTTGCCTGTCCTTAGTGTCCTGGTCCCAGTGTGGTTGGTTGCCTGTCCTTAGTGTCCTGGTCCCAGTGTGGTTGGTTGCCTGTCCTTAGTGTCCTGGTCCCAGTGTGGTTGGTTGCCTGTCCTTTAGTGTCCTGATCCCAGTGTAGTTGGTTGCCTGTCCTTAGTGTCCTGATCCCAGTGTAGTTGGTTGCCTGTCCTTTAGTGTCCTGGTCCCAGTGTGGTTGGTTGCCTGTCCTTAGTGTCCTGGTCCCAGTGTGGTTGGTTGCCTGTCCTTTAGTGTCCTGGTCCCAGTGTGGTTGGTTGCCTGTCCTTTAGTGTCCTGGTCCCAGTGTGGTTGGTTGCCTGTCCTTAGTGTCCTGGTCCCAGTGTGGTTGGTTGCCTGTCCTTAGTGTCCTGGTCCCAGTGTGGTTGGTTGCCTGTCCTTTAGTGTCCTGATCCCAGTGTGGTTGGTTGCCTGTCCTTAGTGTCTTGGTCCCAGTGTGGTTGGTTGCCTGTCCTTTAGTGTCCTGATCCCAGTGTAGTTGGTTGCCTGTCCTTAGTGTCCTGATCCCAGTGTAGTTGGTTGCCTGTCCTTTAGTGTCCTGGTCCCAGTGTGGTTGGTTGCCTGTCCTTAGTGTCCTGGTCCCAGTGTGGTTGGTTGCCTGTCCTTTAGTGTCCTGGTCCCAGTGTGGTTGGTTGCCTGTCCTTTAGTGTCCTGGTCCCAGTGTGGTTGGTTGCCTGTCCTTAGTGTCCTGGTCCCAGTGTGGTTGGTTGCCTGTCCTTAGTGTCCTGATCCCAGTGTGGTTGGTTGCCTGTCCTTTAGTGTCCTGATCCCAGTGTGGTTGGTTGCCTGTCCTTAGTGTCCTGGTCCCAGTGTGGTTGGTTGCCTGTCCTTTAGTGTCCTGATCCCAGTGTGGTTGGTTGCCTGTCCTTAGTGTCCTGATCCCAGTGTGGTTGGATGCCTGTCCTTAGTGTCCTGATTCCTGTGTGGTTGGTTGCCTGTCCTTTAGTGTCCTGGTCCCAGTGTGGTTGGTTGCCTGTCCTTAGTGTCCTGGTCCCAGTGTGGTTGGTTGCCTGTCCTTAGTGTCCTGATCCCAGTGTGGTTGGTTGCCTGTCCTTAGTGTCCTGGTCCCAGTGTGGTTGGTTGCCTGTCCTTAGTGTCCTGATCCCAGTGTGGTTGGTTGCCTGTCCTTAGTGTCCTGGTCCCAGTGTGGTTGGTTGCCTGTCCTTAGTGTCCTGATCCCA